>NC_059426.1:45624428-45674428 GCF_021028975.2 Sphaerodactylus townsendi | reverse complement strand
CCTTTCAGCCCCCCACCCCACCCCGAAGACTGGTAACTCTAAGACAATTAAAAAACATCTTGAATATTATAAGGAAATAGAGCAAAAAGGAAAAGGGGCAAATCTGAATGCAGATACTGAAGCTAGAATTTAAAAGGGGGAGACTGGCTTGTGGTGAAAGCCCTTTTAATCCTTTTCTGGACCCCCCCCCCCTATTTAATGGCAAGTCACAAGATTGCAGAGAAATAAGATAGCAGAGAAATAAGTTTCTTTGATTTTTTAAAGCTGGCACATTTTGACATACTCTAGATTTATTTTTTATGGTCTTAGAAGAGTAAACTAAAAATAACACAGAACATCAGCGGAAAACTGCCACTATTATCTGATGCCTGCAATAAAGTTTGATAAATGTTCTATTTATAAACAGTTCTACAGATTCTGTAGCATATATTTTGTGTTTCTTTTCTGTCCTTTATTGAATTAAGGGCATCTGACTGTTAACAAATATATGGTTGCTTAATGATTCATTTTTGCCACTTCTGTGTTACGTTGTTCAGCTCATGGTTTTAGGGGTTTCTCTATGCTTCACATCAAGAAAATTATTATAGTATAACAGCGCCAGATCTTAAGAAGTTTCTAAATACTAAGCATTAGATAAACTCTTGAAAGCCCCAGTGAGTTCTGAAGATCTAGAAATCAAAGAAGAGCTAAACCCACATGAATTTTTATGAATGATTCTTAGTGCTATTTTACAGACAATGTTATTGGTTGGGATTGGGGGAGATTCTTGAACACTTCTTAGGCCATTAGTGATTATATACCTGGTTTGTAAAATAAACTGGAAATCAGAGCCCTTAGGGGGTGGGAGGTTTATAAATTTGATATATAAATAAATAAATAAAATAATTCTTTTTTTGTGGTCTCACAAAGTTGGTTCCATCTGACAGAATGCATACAGTGCAACCCCTAGCTCCTCATGTATCTTGGGTGAAAACCCCCTGAAAGTTTGCCATTCAATAGTTTGGTAGGAAAGGGGGAGCTGGCAGTATAGAATACAGCCCTTCACAGACCCTCTCAAGCAGCTGATCAGTAGAATTTCTGTTTGGGGCAAAGACCTCTAGCTGTCAGATCACAGAGAAGAATATAGTACATGGAACCCCCTGTCCCATATAGTTCCTTGTCTACTTAAGAAATACCAAAACTGTGTCTCCAAGATCACAAACACAGACATGTTCATACAAATAATTCAGTTTTTTTGCTCAACTCACGTAACATTTGTATTACATTTTTTAAAAATATTGCTAGCAGACATTGTTGGAGAAAGTGCTAATCTAGTTTTATATATTCACCAAACCATCCACCCCATAGTGGGTGCCCTGTTTATGGAAGCAAAAACCAAACCAATTCAGTGGAACCATTCATTCTGTTTCAATGATGGGAACAATTTTTTATAATTCTAGGAACAAGAAAATGGCACACTACATGTTTAACAAAGCTAAGAGTGCTTCATGCTAATGACCTTCTGGATGTTATGGAAAGGGGGATGAGTACATGGAGGGAAGGACAGAGTTGCTAAGTCCCCATGATCCTAAACCCTCACTGAGAGGGGTCTGATGGTATCAAGGGGTGGGGCCTGCTGACATCATACTGGATAGCTGCATTAATAGTAATAATTCTACACCCCACAAGGCATATGCCACATCGTATCTGTGTATAATCACAGCCATGTGGCTTTGAAGAGGTGGGGTATTTACCAGATGAAACATTTAAAATAGCATGAAAATGAGCCTGGTGCAAAATGTAAAATGTATTTGACCATTTAATTTTAATTATTGCCCTCTCCGTTTTCAGCTTACATGTACAGTAGTCATTGCAAGCAGTTATGCACAAAAGACTTAGAAGAAGCCATGCATCTACAATTATGGCATACCTCCACCTATCCAGGGGAAAGTGATTTGCTTATGATCATGCTGGGAAACCACTGTTGATTTAATTAATGTACCTACTGTCTCCTCTCAAGAGATTTTGTAGGGCACAAGGCTGTGGGACAGCATTCAAAGGTGTACTGGGAAAGCTTTGAGTAGATGGTGGGCAGGAGGCAAGATAACAAACAATCAGTGCCTTAATTACTTTTTAGTAATTAACTGGGAGTAAATAATTTGAAGATTCCTAATTTACACCTGTGTGCAAGTCACTTCCTCCAGCCTTGAAATAATACTGTAATACCAGGTAGACGGAGGTGAAGTGCTGAGAGGAAAGCACATGTGCAGAGTATCTGCAGTCTCAGCATTTAGATAATTGGTTATTCTTGATACATATTTCTTTAGATCTACTCAACAACCTTATTTTTCTGTTGTGAGAGGTGACAGCGATTAAGACGGGCTGGACATTATGTCTCCACAGGCCTCTGTCCTTCAGCATTACTTTTTCAGGAGTTGTGAGAGATTCTGGAACTTAGCCCACCTGACCATTACACCTCCTTTAGCCTTAACACCAGATTTAGGGGGGATCACTATTCCCATTTCTGATAGCACATGAGTGGATTGTCACTAAAAATGTCAGCAGCAATGAGATGACAGTATGACATTTCTAAGGACTGACTACTAGGGTCCTCATTGGGAAAAGCTGCACTTCCAGGTCCTAATGCTTGCTTCTTTTGTTAGGGATGGTTTCTGAGGTACAGCGCTAAGTGCAAGCCATGATAAAATGGTTGAACTCTGACAAATTCTAGATCAATTTGTCTAGATTAAGTGGTAGAATGCCTTCCAGTCCTATGATATTCTAGTGTTTTAAATGTCTTTGAAACGTTACAGAATGTTTTCTTAAGCTGCCTCCTCACAATATGAATTGTTCACAATGGATGAGTCCAATACAAATGTAATTTCTGAGTGTTGATGTATGCGACTAAAGTGAACGTTTTGCAAGTTGATAATACACAAGCGGAATCAGGGCACACGCAGCAACTCAAGAGCCTAAACAAAAGCTGGGAGAGCCACAATTAGTTTTCCCCAGCATCTTTTACAGGAAAATTATGGCCTCACTGGAGTCGGATTAGGATGACAGCTGACTGGAGAGAGGGTTTAACTCTTTCATCCTTGCCTGGTTTTTGTAAATCAAAACCAGACTCCACTCATTGTTACAGCTTTTTACAAAAACGAGATAAGCAAACAGTGGGCACAGTTTTCCTTTAAACAGCCAACACCACCATGGTGGGTGGGTGGGTGGGGGAGAGGAATGTTTTGATTAGCTAAATTATGTGGGAATGGAAAGATTTACCCCTTCCCTTTCCCATACAGCCCTGATACAAATTGGGGACCTGCAACATCCTTACTTCCTTTAAAAGGCTGGCAGAGATCTGTGATCTCTCTCATATCTCGTCTGATTATAAATCACAAGGGCCAGAATGTCTATTAATTTTTTAAAAAAGTCTATTACTTCATCAGCAAGAAAACTCCCACTCGATGTAATAAGAGAAAGATTTGGTTTCTTACATCAGCTATTGAAATATGCTACACGATCAACTAATCTACATGCGCAGAATTGCCTCTCAGCAGAAATTTGAAGCACGCTGCTGATGAGTTAGCCCCTCACTGAATGGTGAAGTTCTCCTCAACTGCACAACATTTTATTTCCTTTAATGCTCTTCCCCTTTGGTATTTCAAACAGTTTCAATCCTAAGGCCTGAAACCTGACTCCCATACCAAGCCTAAACACATCTGGTTGACTTGAGGCCACAAATAGCCCTGGAATGCCTTTGACACCTTCCATAACTGCCATACTTAGAAGCCTCATTCCAAAAGAGAGCTGACAAAAAAAACCCTCTGCTTGTCAGCATGATGGCACAGGACACAATTCAGGACTCTCATGATGTACTAACAAGCAAGGTATACAATGAAGCATGCTCAACAGGATCAGAAATTCCCTTCGACTATACTACCTTTACAAAGAGATAAATAAAAATTCATCGAGAAGGATCAGATGCCTAGGTGAATTTTGTACACACTACTGTGTTAACAGGGATGGCCAACGTAACAGCCGCATTTTAAAACATTTTACATCTGTGTGAGCCACCTTTCTTTAGCAACAATGGTCATCACCACCTGCCAGGAGCTACCTCCCCAGACAAACCTCTTCTTCGCTTTGATTTCTCTCAACCAGACCACCTTTCTCTTAACCAGACCACCTGAGTTTTGCCCTAAAAGTTTTTCCCCCCACAATGCCCACTTCTCCACCTGCTCTCCACAGTGGCCAACCACCACTTCTTCCTTCTCTTGCCCAGTCTGTGCTCTGCAGAGTTACCATGCTGAGGTCTCTTATGGATTTCTCTGCTGCTTCCTTCTCTTCCCTAATGCATTCCTTTGGGCTTTCTTAAGCCCCAAGGATCATTCCCTGGATAATCTCCATGGCCATCTCAAACTATTTGTACTAACAGGTGGGGTGATTGTACCCACCCTTGAATATTTCACATGCTGGATATCACATCTACATATTTTCACAAGCAAAATCAGCACACTTGATATACAGGAACTATGTGACGAAGAGACTAGAGTGTGTGATTCGCCCTACATGTGTTGGTGCAACAGGAAGGGTATTCTGTATGCTGAGAAAGTGGGGCTGGCAAGCAGCATCACAATTACCCCTCAAGTGTACATAAGGTGTTTTGCACAGAGCTTCAGTCTGCAGTAGCTCTGTGTTACTGCCAGTTATGACATCTGATGAGAAGGAAGTTATGACAATCACCAGCTCACAACTGGAGTGAACAAGATTGGGTATGATGCCCCAAATGAGGATAACCATGGAGTAGAAATGGCTTTGCAAAAAAAAAAAAAACCCAAATAAACCCTCTGGGCTGAATTCAATATATGCCAACAGTTTCACACAAATGCTTCACTACAGTGCCTTGTTACAATGAATATAGCCCCCGGTGCTTCCTCTTGGCCACAATTGCTATGGGCTGAGAGGGCTATGAAAACAGGACCTATATTGAGCTAGGGGAAAGGTCTATATGTATATGTACATATATCTACAGGTGGGTCTATATCCTGTGTTCCAATGCCAAGTTGGTTTCTGAAAGATTTGTTTTTGGACTGCTTTGAAAGGCAAGCTCGTATGGATCTTAAGCCACAGTTTGGCTATCCCAAAGATACAACTTTAGCGGTGAAGAAACTATATGCTTTTGCTTGCATAGTTCAGCTGTGAAATTATACAAATACGCATAGCAGTGATCAATCATACGTTCTTAACAGCATTGTTGAGTGCCCTGGGCCGTATTTGAGTAATAGAGGAAATCCAAATGTCGAATGAGGAAGTCTACATTAAGAGAGTGAGACGTTAGCATGACTGGAACATACCAATTTTTCAGTAAAAATATTGATAACACTTTAATATTAATTATCCTATGTTCATGTTCCAAATTTTCAAACCCACTCACCTAACTTGTTTCACAACTAATCCTTACAAAAGCCTTGAACGGCAGGCAGGTGTTGTCATGCCTATATTGGTACAAGCTGACCCAGTCTGTTGTAGTTGGCATTTGAACCAGGGCCAAGCTTGACAAGATGCTCAGCTACCTATGAAGGGACAGATGGTATGATATAGTGGTTAGAGTGTCAGACCAAATCTGGGAAGACCTGGGCTCAAATCCCTAATATGTCATGAAAGCAGTAGAGCATCCTTGGGACAGTCACAGACTCTCCACTCAAACAGCCTCACAGGGTTGCTGTGATGATAAAATAGCGAAGACAGAACAATGTGCCCTGTCCCGAGCAACTTGGAAATGGGGAAGAATAAAATATGCTAGCTGAATAGATATGGCCAGTATGTGTAAAGGTAAATTGCAGCCACAGAGTTCCCAGTCTGGGTGTGATTGGGGAAGAGAAGATTTACCCTTCTCCACTACATGGTTTTGTGGATTGAAACTGACTCTTATCACCACCATCCCACATAGGAAAAAGAACAATAAAGGCCCATATCCAGTGGTGTGATTCAAATAATTTAACAACCGGTTCTGGTGATGGGATTCAAATAATTTAACAACTGGTTGTTTACAAACACCATTTTAACAACCAGTTCTGCCGAAGTGGTGCAAACCTGCTGAATCCCACCACTGCCCATATCCCCTTCTGAGGTTGAGAACCTTTTTCATCTGCATCATGACCCCATCCCAAATCAAGGGCCCCTAAATATTCCATTTAGCTTTTAACAATGCAGGGTAGATCCATTCATTGATCTCTCAGCATCTCATCTTGTTTGGCCTTTAGCCACTGAACTAAGCTCAGTATCACAGCGAAAGAACATGATGTGTGCTCTGATTTCTCGTCAAGTGGCATGATACAGTTTCGAGATGTTATTTATATCAAACAATTTGGCAAGGATTTTGGTCAACAATGCTGTTAGGATGATTGTCTGAAAGCCACTCACACAATCAAGGAGCTCATGTGAAGCAGACAATTCCAGCTTTCCATTCCATATGAATTGCATACAGACTGCATGTCCAAATATGAGAAGCACAATAACGCATGATTTTTTTTCTCTTTTATTGAAATGGCAATTGGGTGAAAATTCTTGGGCAAGTGAAATGAAAGATGGTTTTTACGCCTATACATAGAAGGAAAAGCCGGTCATGTTAACTGACCTTAGGAAGAACCTTAAGATGAAGGAGGAAAGAAAGAACAGGATATTTAAAATTTTTGACAGATTTTTTAAAAAATAAAACACAGGAAATCCTTCTTTACTTCTTTGAAAACATATTGGTGGTGAATGGGGATGACTAGATGCTAAGGAACAAGATCTGGAAAAAGATCCAAAAAATAATGGAAAACAGAATAGAAGTAGAAGGAAATACTCCACTATAATTCTGAGAATTGAATTTTGTGGAATGTTCTCATGTGTGTTTCAGACCAACTACATAATTACAGACGCAGAACCTGGAAGGGACATGATGGCATATTATAAAGCATTCTGTAGCAATGCCTGTCCAGCCTTCTTTTGAAAATCCTGCAGTCCTTAGCAGAGAAACACCCTTCTAAGTCCCCTGATGTCAAGGCTCCTTCTGCACATGCAGAATAATGTACTTTCAATCCACTATCAATGCACTTTGCAGCTGGATTTCACTGTGCGAAACAGCAAAATCCACTTTCAAATAATTGTGAAAGTGGATTGAATGTGCATTATTCTGCATGTGTGGAAGGGGTCATTTAATAAATGTGTTTAAAAGAGCATAACTGTGTTGAGGATCATACTGGAAGAGCCCATCATCTTCCTAGGCACTACTGTTGAAATCTATAAAGGGCTGTAGTTTAGGCTTGAAAAAACTATTCAGATTCAATCAATTCACTGTAAAATAAGGTAAACCAGTCCTAAAAACTTTCTTAAGGCTTCGGCGGCTGGGGAGACTTGTTTCTGATTATAGATCTTTTTTTTTTTTAAAGAAAGTGATTGGGTTGTATAGCTCAACCTTCTAGTAGCTTTCATCCATCTATCATCTCACTGCTAAACCTTTAAAGTGTCCCAACCTTATGCATTTATTGAGCACTGGGGTTTTTTCCCCAGGAAGTCTTTGAACAATAGTTAATCCAACTTTGATCCTATCAACTAACTGGGGTTAAATAAGGGTGTGAAATTATTCATGAGTCAAGTAGAATAACTTAAATTGTAATAGAAATATACTGTACATGGCTTTCCTCTGAAAGTATTTTGCAACATCACACATATTGTAACAGGACAAAGCTTCAACTTCCAGGTACTATTTTCTTCCAATGTTGGCTCCAGTTATCAAATCTTTCACCTCCTTACATATTCCATTGTTAAATAGATAAATTCACTGATCAAATGGTACTGGATTCTTCTCTATTGTATTATGTCTGTAAAAGTACCCAGAGCATCAATATATAAATAAAATTACTATTATTATGCATTTTAAATCTCCTTACATAAATATTTGCCTGTCTGTGTGCATATGTGTTTGATCTGTGCTTTTATTCCACATCCTGGCTCCCTTAGGATTTGCTGTAAGAAATAATGATATCTAATCATTTTAAAAAGCAATTCCCCAGAGGCCTAAAGTTTCATTGCCACAAGCAAATCTATAAAAGCCCAAAGATCTGGAACTCTTTGGTTTATACATATGCATACTTTGTATGTTTTAAGAAGTTATACCTTTCCTTATTTCAGTGATATCACAATAAGCACTTTTGGGGATTGGGAGGTGGGTTGGTAGGCATGGGAAGCAATCCCACACTTGGAAGATGTATAAGGAATTATCTTTGGCAGCAGTCTGGTTTTCTAAAGGAAGCTGATTGAAGCTACTTAGGGGTTTGGATGTTAGAAGAAGTCCCGGTGGAGATGGATTAATGGGCAGAGTGTAGTGAGGCGGTCAAAGGTGCGTTATAAATGCAATTTGGCGTAATTGCAAATACTACACTAGCTCTGTTGTTACAAAGAAAAAAAGAATTCCATTTCTAGGGCAAATTTCACAAGCTCTGAATTTACTCCAAGGCACTGTATATTATTCAAGTATTTAAAAAGTAATCCTTGTAGCTGAGTGGAGTGACAGAAAATTATCTATAAACAGCATGTATATTTTTTATGAATCAAGTTCTCAATAAGAAAAACTCACGAGCTGAAAATCAGCATAGGAGCAAAAGAAAGCTGATTTGCTACTGAAGTATTTAGTTTACTCAATCTGGAAATAAAAGGGGTGCCTGCCTGCATCAGCATGAAAGGTACAAATATGTTTTAAAAGAAATTCTTAATCAAACATGCACTAGGAAAGAAGAATTGAAAGGATTGCACAGCCATAAGGCCCCTTTTCCAGCTATAGAAGAAATAAAATGAAGTGTATCGTTATGCAAGGTAACAAGGACCCAGGACTTTCAGTCAAATGGCTGTGTGAGTCATTTGTCCAGGGCAAGGAAACCACAGATCTTATACTGTCAACCTAGTGAATGTCTGAGACAGAAAAAAAAATTGTTGTGAAAAAGTAAAAGCCAAACAAGACAATGCCAGAAACACCTCAGGAGACAGGAGACCTGTACATCAGAATCTTCTGCAATCCCCCGCCTCCACCATCAAAAGCACCCAGGAATAGCTATCATGGGAGTGGGACCACTGATCAGTCGTCGCAACTCTTCTCTACCTTTTCATCCTCATCTAAAGCTGTCATGAGATCATCAGCAGGGAAAGCGTGCCTATAACATGCTCTTTCCCTGTTCCTTCTGCCTCCACCTTCTTAAACAGACATCTATTATGCTATTACATGGGATTTTCCCCATTCTGTCCTCACGTCAACTCCATGAGATAACTTTGGTTGAGAGAGAGAGTGACTAGCCTCAGCTGAGCTTCATGGCTGAGCTGTGGCTGGAAGCCAGATCTCTCTGGTTAAATTATAGTATTCTATCAACACACTAGCTCATGTGAGGAAGATCATTTAATTCAGGCCTGTAAATAGTCATTGTACTGGGTGTTTAGGCAGATACCCTGTTTTCCCCAAAATAAGACCTAGCATGATTTTTTGGGATTTTTGGAGGATTCTTGAAATATAAGCCCTACTCCAAAAATAAGCCCTAGTTACAGATTCCCCGGCGCAGCTGATCTGGTCACGTGGGGGACACAAATCATGGGAAAAAAATAAGAATCCCCTGAAAAGAAGCCCCAACGCATCTTTTGGAGCAAAAATTAATATAAGACCCTGTCTTGTTTTTGGGGAAACATGGTAGGAATTGCTTCAGGTGATCAGAGAAACTTTTTGTAAATGGAGTTGGTTCTTTTTTAAAAAAAAATAGGTTAATGATATGCTGCAAATTACTAACATTATATCTGTGTGAACAGGTGAGTTAATAAAATTGTTTATGGGCTAGTAAATTTTATGGACATATTTGAAAGACTGTTTTAACACCCTGCATCTCTAAACCAAAAGCAATTATTCTCAATCTCATGGAGGAGACATGTGAGCTCTGAGCAGTGAAGGAGTTTTAGTGGTTGCCTGGATCTCTTGGCCACAGATAACATATAATTCGAAGAAGAGGAAGCGGGTTTGGATTTATACCCCCCTTTTCTCTCGTGTAGGAAACTCAAAGGGGCTTACAATCTCCTTTCCCTCCCCCACAACAAACACCCTTTGAGGTGGGTGGGGCTGAGAGAGCTCCATAAAGCTGTGACTAGCCAAGGTCACCCAGCTGGCGTGTGTTGGAGTACACAGGCTAATCTAGTTCCTCAGATAAGCCTCCACAGCTCAAGTGGCAGAGCGGGGAATCAAACCCAGTTTTCCAGATTAGAGTGCATCTGCTCTTAACCACTGCACGACTGCTGTTCCTACACCTTAACCACTGCACCACTGATGCAAAGGAAAATCTTTGGATCTCATGTAAATCAGAATAATAGTCTGCCTCTTTTAACTTCTGATTCTTTGTTCTCCCCTTACCATTTTACCAGTGGTATCTACTTGTATCTATCATGATCCTCCACTTTGTGCTCTGAAGAAGGAGGTACATCTGGTCTGCCAAAGTTTATTGTACCTGTTCTATGTCAAATGTGCTGTGAATGACTAACTCGTTATGAGATTGGTGATAATGAAAAGTGAACATTGGTGACATGATGGCAGAGCTGGAAAAGGGTTTCTCAAAAACAAGAAACAGGAAATAGCCTTGGAACAGCTTAACTGGGATTTGGCAACAGGACCACTCCCCAAGGCAGCATTAGGCCTGATTCAGGCTTGTTAGATCAAAGGTCTGAAAAAGAACCAGGTAGCCACAAGATGTTCAAAAGAAAGCAGCTTAAACAGCAAGGTTCACAATTAGGACTGAGGCTTCAGGTGTCCAAAACTGAAGTCTGACTGTTCTGATTGTTGTTTCTGAGGCTTCATCCTGCAAGGACTTGGGACACAATTCTATATGAGCTATCTACTGAGAAGCAGCAGTCTTCATTGGGAGAAGTTTCCAAATCCTCCTGCTCTCCTCCAGATGAGGATTCTGTCCCAGGCGCCAGGCCTTCAGAAGTCCTGACATACGGCTTCACTCTTCTCAAGCTGCACAAACCCCTTGAACTAGGGCCTATGTCAGCTGAGCCGGATGAAGGGATCAGCTCAAAGTTTTGATTGATCAGCCTCACAATCTACCTGGACACAGGTAAGTAGAGCCATTTCAAACCATAGAGTGAATTTAAAAGCTACAGACTTATGAAACAGATCTGCTGCATCATCTCAAAGACAATGCAAACAGTTATGACTAACAACATGAAGATCATTCTGTCATAATTAGCCTGAGAGGGAGAAGAGTTTGGACTACATCTTCAAAGTGGTCAGAATTTTTGGCTTATAAAGCAGTGCCCTTTATTTGTATTATTCTAGAAATTCCAGGATAAGCACTAACTGTCCTAAAAAAGGATGAGGAAAGGATAATGACTCAAACACTGAAAGCAAAGGTTAATTGCAGTTCAGAGAGTCTTGCCCCGAACACAGATTGAAATTTCTCATATATATTAATAGATGAGACAGCCATTCCATCGCTTTGGCGTTTTCCATAACTTTATCAGTTTAATTTGCAATTCACTTAACATTTACAAAAGAGGCCGAAGGAGGAGGAGGAGGCAGCGGCAGCTGCAAGTGGCCTTTAAATTTTCCAGTTGTAAACTTTGGCTTAGTAACTCTGCAAGACAGCTAGTGAAGTATTAAGGCCTGGTTTGTAAGCCTTCTTTTTAATGCCAGTCTTCATTCTAACAGAACTTACTACCCATGTGCTGCTGCTACTTTTCATACAGCAGTTTACATCCAATCGCTTTATTCTGCTTGCATGGACCTTGACTACTTTTATGGAAGTTAGGGTTAAAGTTTTTATGCCCTCTTTTTTCCCTAGTTTAGGAAGATGGCAAATGGATGACTGATTAAACAAGTACCTGAAATTCACACCATAAATCTTTGTTAGAGAATAAATCCAAATTCGATCTCCAGTTTCATTGGTTTTTATAATGGAATCTATTCCTCTCTTTTTTTCAAAAACTTCTATTTGGTCTAAATTATGAAGCATAATCTTGAAGTAGAGACAGAACAAATTTGGGCTGCTTTGGACCCACCGCCAATGCCAGACTCACTGCCAATGCCCAGAGGCGGCACACAGGTGCAGTGTTGAACGTTGTGTTTTCGAAAACTCCCCAAAAGGCTTATATTAGGAACTGGGTTTTGGCCAACAGCACAGGAGCACTGTATTTTCTGCATCCAAAGAATTTCTCGCTATCCAAACTCAGTTCAAATATTATTTGTTTTTTACAAAAAATTTGCTATTTTTTGTCCAGCCCCTGAAGGAGAATCAGCCACTCAACTGAGCCCATAGGAATGCTGCTCCAGCATCCAATCATCTTTCAGGAGGAGGATGAGATGTCGGACAAATATAGGAGAAGAAGGAGTTCAGCTCTGCCTTAGGGAGAGAGAAGTGGCAACTCATGTCTGGCTTAGGAAGAAGGACAGAGTGAAAGGCAGTTGTGCCTGGTAGTATGGCAGAGCAGTTTAGCTCTATCTTTAGGAGATAAGAGAGTGCTTGATGGTTAGGCCTGCCTCCAGTGGTGAAGCTAATGGGAGCGCCAGGGGGGCCACTGATGCCCTTTAGCTCATTTTTGAAAAGTGGTACATTTTCAAAACTTTTCGGAGCCCGCCAAACTTGCTTCCAAGTCCATGCACCCCACTGCCTGAAAGGCCTGGCATGCAAAGACACCCCTAGAATGGTCCACCTCCTTTCCTGCCTCTGCCCTTCCTTCCCTGGGGTGTGTCCTCCTCTCTGTCTTGCTCTCTCTTTCCTTCCCTCTTGCTCCAGCCCAGCTGGATGTTTTTGCCCGTTTGCAAGAGGCAGCAGCACTGTTGGCTGTGAGTTTGGAGAGTTGTTGCCAGGAGGGAGGCCCAGGTGCCAAGAGTGATGCTGATCCTGGTCACGATCTGGGTCTTCTCAGGAGCTGGCAATGTCTTCACCCAGAGTGAGTCAGAGCCTCACATCTTGATGGCACCCTTGGAGAGGAGCAGAGAAAGTTGAGTGGGTGGCGCTTGGCTGTAGGGCGGGTGAGGTTGGGGGCAGTCGTGCTTTGGCACTGTGGGTTTGGGCTGGAATGGCCAGGGAGGAGGCCAGATTCTGGAGGGGGGGGGACTGAGCCTGCCTAAATGGCCATTCTCTCTCTCTCTCACTCACTCCAAATCTGTCCTTTATCACATTTTTGAAAAGTAGTGCATTTTCAAAATTGTTTTGGCTCCCAACTTGTGATTGTGCAGAGTTGGGGGGAGGCTGGGTGTAAGTACTGGGAGGATAGAATGGGGCTCTGCCCTCCACAGCTCCAGAATCCAGGGAAAGTTCACAGTCAGCTGCAGAAGTGTGGCCCAGAAAGGGTGGGCTCATGTGCATGAATTTTTTGGGCATCCCCCCACACCCCGCTCCCCAGGCAACCCAGCTCATCTTTAGGGTATATGTCATGGTGCCTTTTTAATGTGCTCATTCCCCCTAACTTTAGAACCTGGCTTCACCCCTCTGATGATGAGCAGACCTTGTACCATTTAGTCTGACTTTTGGAAAAGGACTTTTGGAAAAGGCTGATATCCCGTGTGTGAGAGAGAGGATCCAACCTCTCAAGAAAAGTCAAGAAAAGTCTGTGTGCCTGAAAGTACAGTAGAAAAGTCTAACTACTCCCTGAAGTCATAACCAGTTTAAATGTTTGGGTCTCAGCCAGGTTTCTACTGTGTCTACCTGGAGACTTATGTTGCTGGTTTGTTCCTTTAAAACCAACCTATAAATAAATAAATCTTCTTAGTTGTGTATATATTAATCCAGCTTCAGTGATCTCAGTAATCTCCTTGTGCACCATAAAACTTACTTCATATCAGTGAAATCAAAGCCTGTATACATGCTACCTGTAGAATAGCTGGAAACCGAGGGGAAGGTTTATAGTTCAAAATGAACCTCGATCGCAAAAATCTTAGGAGGCTGTGTGAGTCCCTCAATAGGGGAAAAAAAGCTTGCACAGCATGCATTTTAATTTGTCACATTTTCAG
This sequence comes from Sphaerodactylus townsendi, assembly GCF_021028975.2. NCBI lineage: Eukaryota > Metazoa > Chordata > Lepidosauria > Squamata > Sphaerodactylidae > Sphaerodactylus > Sphaerodactylus townsendi. The sequence goes on along the minus strand of NC_059426.1, from coordinate 45,660,429 downwards.
CCTTTCAACAATATGCCTGTGGATCTTATGGATGATCAACTTTACGGGATTCTACCATATGCCTCAATCCTGATATGTATGAAGGCCAGCTCTAACATAAGAGGTTTACAATAGTGGTGTAGTAAACCATAATATTTGCAGATGGCTGTAATAAAACCATTCAGGAGAGGCAAGGTGTGGGGATAAAAAGCCTGCGAAGCATTTACCCCCTGCGAAAGAAACAAGTATTGCGGTGTAAGATAATATACACCAATGAAGCAACAACAACAACAACAACAACAGAAACCTTGTCCAAAATTCTGCTCTCAATTTTCTTCTCTGGTGTTGTATTTTAACCTCTTCTTTACTTACTACATAGGATTTGGCTTAAAGAGGCTTGGGAATGATGCTCATATAATGATGACATCAAGGAGGAACGTCAAAGTTTTTAAAGATTCAGAAAACAATTTATTAATTTATTTACAGTCACACAGGATTTTATTAATCAAAGTCAATTAGCAGCAGCTTTTGATATATGTTTTGGTCATATTTTTCACTTGCTTGGTCTCACTGATGATTTTGAAATAGATCATTATTGCCCCTCTTGAAAGTTAGGTCACAATTTTAAAGGCAGCACAGATCCACACATTATGTTGAGTACACCAGTGTTTTCTACAGCAAAAGTACAGGATGAATAATAGTCACGTATCAGTGGCTTTTAAGTGCACTGACATGCATGTTTACAATTTAAAATGTGTGCTATTCTCACTTTCTAAGTTGAAATCTAGGCCTTGTTCCACTCATGCAAACAATCTGCTTGTGCAAGATTTCTGCAAATTTCCTCTGCCCCTTATCCCACACAGGCTCCCCATTCATTTTCCTTTTACTATTCCACTGGCTCCCAGAAGCATGATTTCAGTGACCACAGCAGACTGCAGAAGGAAGAGCTGGGCATGTTCCATGACACTCCAAGGGTGTAAGGTTGAACCCTCCATATTTGCTGAAACAGTGATTTAACTCTGATGTACCAACATAAACATGATTGCCTCTAAGTGCAAAGCTACTTCTTAGCTCAGTGTTTCCCCACTGAGGTCCCTTCCGCACATGCAGAATAATGCACTTTCAATCCACTTTCACAATTGTTTGCAAGTGGATTTTGCTATTCCCCACAATAAAATCCAGCTACAAAGTGCATTGAAAGTGCATTTATTCTGCATGTGCGGAAGGGGCCTAATAGTTATTAAAACACAATGGAGAGGTGAATGGACCATTAACACATAGAATGCCTACTGCATGAATGCATCATGTTTACAACTGGCTGCCAGTCAACCTCTTTTATGCACCCTTGCTTCTGGCAGGATCCTGTACCAAATCACACCTTCCCCTTCTCAGAACCATTGTTGGAGGTTTGGTCTGTCTGATGGCCATACTGTGAGGAACAGTCTTTATTAAGAAGTACAGAAGGAAGCTGCCATATCGTTGCTTATGTATCAACTGTTTGATACAGGGTGGCTTGTTTTGGTGTAAGGGATGGACTGGATAACTTACAGATGTCCCCAAGGTTTACAGCTCTAGAATTCTGACAGCGCTCCCTGCACTGACCACAGGAAACAGGCAAATTCCAAGCTCAAAGAACTGCACAACTTGAGGTCCCCGTTTGTTTGGCTGGACCAGCCCCACTGTGTGATTTAATGCTCACATTGGCTTAGTTAGAGGTGGGAGGGCCAAGGATTCCTTGAGACTAGATTAGACTCCAGTAGTGATTTGCCAGATCATCTGCAGCTAGTAAGAATCACTTTGATACGGAAAGGTTGCTTAACAGTGTTGTACGTTATACACGTACAGTGTTGTACGTTATGTATAAGTGTTGTACGTTATATATAAGTGTTGTACGTTATATATTTACAAAAATAATTTTTACATTAAAGAAATGTCCCTCCATGTGACTAAGCGAAGGTTTATTTGTGACTTGCAAAAGAAAGGCTGGGGGTGCCTTGTTTTGGCTATTGATGCTACCTGGCTGATTAACATAGGCCTTTATGGGTTAGTGAAAACACTGGTGACATACAGCCTCATCCAAGGGTGGACTGAAAGGGCTTCAGGGAGCAGCACAACTTTGCGCCAGCATGTTTGCCCTCGTTGGGGCACTTTCCCCATTGGAGGGGGCAGACAAACAGCAGATGTGCATCCTGCAGTACCACCACTTTAAAACCCAGAAGTTTGGGCTGCCTCCCAGGGTTTAGGGCTGGTTGTCAGTTCACCAGCCTTCGGATTTAAACCTGCCTTTTGGCAGTGTACATCCATTCAGCCCCATGACACTTTTCTCTGCTCCCTGAGCCACTGAGAAGCTCCTTTGGAGGCAGCGGGGTAGTGTTGCATTGGTGCCACAGCCTGCCACCTCTGGGTTTGGATGGGGTTCATAGTAACTTTTGTGCTTTGCAAAAACAGACAAGGCACAGGCTGTAATATGAATATAATGACTATTCGAATATTTTTGTTACACCCCCACTCCTAAATGTCACTGTCCCCAGAGCTACCAGCTCATTCAACTTTTACTTGGGGGCAAGGACAGTGGATTGTTTTGCTAGCTTGTTGACAATGTTTATTTTATTTCAGAGAGTTATAAGCTGTTCTAATACATATACACAAAGTAAAAAAAAATACCAACAAATGTAACAAATAAATGGGGGATGTCATATTGAGCTATGCAAAGTGCATTATTTCTTCTTTGTTGAATGTCTTAGCATATGCTGCAACTTATGTTGCACAAGTGTACTCGTTAAATATTATGAAATGTACCAAATGCAGCAAAACTTGTCTCTACATAGTGTAGCCATTCATACCTGTGTGCTCATATTTGTGTCGCAGAAGGGAACTGCTTTTCTGGAATGTCTTGTCACATAAGTCACATGCGTACATGCCACTTTCTGTCTTCTTGATCTTCTTTCGGGACAGGCAGGAGTCGGAGTCTGTCATGTCATCAAGACCTGACATGTAATCCGGTGTTCCATCAAGCAATTCTCCCTGTGATGCAACCAAATGGTTTAGGTAAAACAAGTTACCTTCCGTTCTGTGGCAACACACAACATCCGGCATTGTTACACTACGTTAGACATAATAGTTAATGTGTACTCGTGTAACCTTCCTGAATGACACTCTTCTTGTCAAAAGGGGCAGACAGATCCTAAGTTTTACTCATGTAAGAGCAAAAATACATTTGTGTCGTTACTAAGGCTGGAATAACATTGTACGTGGAATGCAGAACTGTTGTTCAAAACAGTATATTCCAACTGGGTTGCCACTTAAGGCTGAAATTACATGTTACTGGTGCAGTCAGCAAAACCAGTCTTTTCTGCTGACTTCCTTGTGTAATATTTTTGAGAATCATTTATTCTTACACTGTAGTATAATCATGTTGTATGTTTCCTTACCAACTGCACATCACTGGCTGCTGGCAGCAACGAGGAAACTCACAAATGAAATTAGTACATACAGATAAACAATTTCAAACGTTACTAATCAGTCCCAGGAGGTGCTTTTACAGCAGCATTCTTGTATCACCAAAATGTGTTGTTTCCATCTCGAGTGGTATTCTAATCTTTTAAAAGGGTCAGCTCTGGCAGAGATATGACCTTCTTATGTTGTCTTGCAGATCCAGGAGTTTAGGAAACAAACTGGGACAGATAGCACATCAGTGCCAACGGATGTTTCTGAGCCAGCAGTGGGATTCTGTGCTTAACTTTAGTACAAGGGGGCAGAGTGGGATCCTACTGTCTGATACTATAAAATGCTACATATGTACTATGGAAGAGAACAGACAATGAAATTGACAAGTCAGCAACACATCCACTGACCAATCAGAGTTAGTTCTAACACAATCCTTTATGGTTTTGTGCCTGCAGAAATTGCTATTATGACCAGAATATAATGTAACACTCCCCCCACCCTGCCACAGACATACTTTCATGGGGCTCCTGATCATATGGGTGTACTGGTTTAAAACACATCCATATTCCCAGCAGAGACTGGGGCAAACCAGAATCCTCAGATATCATACTTGTCCTGGGTCAGACATACTTGTCTTGGGTCAGACATACTTGTCCTGGGTCAGACATGATAATGACAAGAAGGTTTGTGTGTGCAAATGAACTTTATTGTTTCCCCATATTTTTTTTGGATCTCTGATCACCCCAGTTCCCACAGATTCACAAGCAAGAGCATGGATTCATGTTCTCTTGAATATAGTACTTCGTGGAATAAGAAGAAAAAGAGGCAGGTGAATGTACAGAGAAGCAAAGGAACAGAACTTGTGCTTTCTCTGCTTCCCATATGAATGCTATTTTCAGAGCTGCTCTAAAAATATATTTAAAAAGACAAAGATGTATTTCTAGATTACCCTGGGGTCTTATTTTCACAACCAGGAGCCTAGAAAAGCTACAGATGTGAATCCTGACATACAGATTATCACATGAAAACTGGAAAACCGCACATAGCATTGTGCATGGAAGGCAAACTTCAATGACAGGATAAGAGGTGATATTTTAAACACTCAGAGGTTAAGACAGCCATATCGGAAACAACCAACAGGTGGTAGCTTTGCAAAGTAATATGTTTTCATGGCAACCAGTAGTTATGGAATGCCATAGTGGATCTGAATCCTAAAGAAATGTAAATATAAACTTTACTGCAGTTTGTCTTATTCTCAATATGTACGTTTATCTGGTCACCAGAGAACTACACAACTAACTCTCCATAATCCATTGGGATTTTAAAATGTCCTAATGATGATGTCAAATCAACAGGTTTATGGCCCTATCCAGAGGGGGAGGTGAATCCGCCTGCAGGAGTGGAATGTAGCTATTCCAGCGGATTTGCCCTCTCGGAGGCACTTATCCCAGCAAAGGGGTGAAACTGCCGGCGTGTGGCCGCTGCCACCCTCCCCACCAGTAGGACATTGCAAAGGATGCTGTGGCAGCATTCCTGTGCCTCCATCGCCACCAATGCAATGGGGGTGGTCTGGAGGCCTGGCTGGGGGAGGAGTTGACTTTAGTCACCTCCCTCCTGGTCATTCCCCGCCTTACACACTGGTGGTGGTTGATTTAGACTGAAGCTGTTGAAAAGACGACATAAGTCTATATAGATCCAAAGAGGCTTCTCGGTGGCAGGGAGGTTTTGTCTATTTGCTATTGGGAACCCTTTCTGTGCGTGGTGGGGTAGCGTGGGTACAGTGCCATGGCCTGCCGCCTGGCTGTTTGGATGAGGTTGCCCATCTGGAGCCAAACTTAACCTTGTACTCTCAAGTCACAGTTCCCGCCCACATCCCACTCCATAATGCATCTCAGCAAACAACTTTGGAAACTTGTGAGAGCTTCAACGCCACTTGTGACATAGGATGAGGAATTTAGAATTGGCCGCAAAATTCCGGTAGCTGTTGGTACTGCATTATATCTTGTTGCCTAAGTCTAAACCAGTTTTTGTAAAAGTAAGAGCAATGAGACATCTTAGCAAGAATGCACAGGACTGCTTTCCCTTTGGCGTGCTTTGAAATAAAAAGATGTTCATAAACTGGAGTGCACTTAGAAATCAGCTATATTTAGAAAAGAGCATCAAGTATTCTCAATAGTAAGTTGTCCAGAAAAAAAAAGTACAAGCAATAACTAGCATGGTTTTCTTTCAAAACATCAAACCACAGATGCATTCCATAAGTGTTGGAAATGTTTTAATTTAATATTTAAGCGCAAAATGTTATTATTATGCAATCTATTTAAATGTATGTCTCTCCAATAAAGGCCTAGAGCTACAGTTTTATATTTAATTTTGTAATTTGAAATAAGGAATATTAATAACACTTTTTTTTATCAATGCTCTATCCATGTTAAAACAGCCTTCAGCATTGAGCAATAATGAATGTGGATCAGTAAATTATTAAATTTCCTGATATTTGTTTTTGTCTTGATCCAAAAAGGGTGAAAACTTGCATGATAATGTACATTTTCCATTTGCTATCAGACAGTTCAGTTTCTTAAACTAGGTTTTTACTAATTAATATTAGAGAAGATTAAATAGGATTAAATACGTTTACAAAGAGGGCAGATGTACTGTAAATTGGAATAGTGGAACAGCTGTTGTGGAGGTACTGTGCTATTTATGCTCCTATTGTGCAGAGATGGATTACTGCCTGTAACATTAAACCATACCTGATTTTCACATTTGAAAATATAAAACATTTACTAGTTGGTGAAATTACTAATGGAACCTAATAGGTCAGGTGGGACCGTCCACAGATGTTTTAAAAAATAATCTATAATCAGTTAATCTCTCTCTGCCAAACTGTAGCTGTTTTATATATTCACGATTCCAGCACATTATGAATGTTTTCTGTAGATAAAATCCATTGCTGTATTTAAGTGGGACAGATGTTGCATTTTTTTTAACCTTTGACCTTCCTCAGCAATGTAGGATAGTACCTGTGGTCTACATATTGTTAGCTGAAACTAGGTCTGATTGGTCCAATGGACCTTCTCTAAAGATTAAGTCAATACTGACTATTTTCTCAATGACTGGAATCTCTACGTTGTTCTCCTCATGTCTGTGTGTTGGGTCTGGAAGGGAGGAGGAGGGGTGAATAAGTATGGAAAAAATAGAACAGGTGAGATGAAAACAAGTCTGGGTTGGGGATCTTCCTAATCCCTTTTATAGCTTTGTAAAGATTAGTTGTAACATATTATAAACAGCTTATGGCTGCATTATCATTTCTATGTGATTCTCTGGGAATCTCCTAAGGGTTGCAGTGGCCAAGGGAACCCCCCCTATCAAAGGCGCAGCAATGCCAATGAATGGCCCTAGATTGGTCATGAACATGAATGGTCTCCACAATCTTTTTGCTAAAAGCACAAACTCTGCTCATTCTCAAAAGGAAGCAGAAATAATTTTTCAGGATGAAGATTCTGTCCTATTCCAACCATATTTTCTGCGGTATTAAGGAGGGATGCTAACATCTGAATGCGTTACAAATGAACATCATGTTTGTCCAGCCATACTTCATCTTAGTTATTCCATTTCTAATCCATTATTTTCTTTAAAAATGACATAGAATCGATATAGGTTGAGCTATTTCTGAAAAACAGTTTTAACCTTGTAATCACGACGGTCACACAATATTACACTCAATTGCAGTGAAATAAGTTAAGATGTTTACCTGAAAACCTTGCTTCCGCTGGTACTTTCGCCTTTGCTGCATTTCAGCAAACGTAGCTGCTCCAGTTGGATAAGTATAGGCCATATGTGGTAGGAAGCTCATATGATCTATTCCTGGGTATGGTCGTAGTCCAGGAATACTGGTTTGGACTGGTGGCATAAAAGCAGCTGGGGGAAATGCGCTTTGTGGTGGGAGGGTTGTGTATAAAGGTTTGGCACTAAAAGGGTTCATACCAAATAGATTAGTGCTTTTATCCAAACTACTTGAATTAGAAAACTCTTTCTTGATAAAAGTCAAGTTCAGTGGTTCATCTGAGGTTTCAGATGACGAAGAAACACTGTTGTGGTCTACATTTACGCTATTGGATTTTGTTTTGTTCTTTGTGGCTATAATACTTTTGGGTTCCTTCATTTGTTTTGGTAAAGACAAGTCCAAAGGCTCAGCCTGAAGCTCCTCAGATGAGAAACTGTTTGGAGTGTAAGAACTGCTATGGGAGTTTTTAGAAGATGTGGAAGAAAGATTTAATGGAGACGGAGTGTTACTCCTGGAGTGGTCCAATTTGTCGACTGGTTTCATATTGGTAAAGTGAGTAGGTTTTGTTAGCCTGAGAGAAGTATCACAGTTAGTAACACTGTTATGAAGTTCAGCTATAGATGGCGATGTTATAGAGTCCACAGGCTTTACAGGGGATCTGGCTGACAAAGAGTCTTTAGTGGGAGTGTTGTTGGTGGCAGCCAGCACCACCTTTGCACTGCCCCTTTCCAGCGATGGTGATCTGGAACTTGAGTACTGGTAGACTTTTCTTTGTTCAAACCATTCCTTCACAAATTCCTGAGGAAGGCCAACAGCTATGGAAATTTTCAGTAGTTCATCAGAGTTGGGTTCCATATTCATAGCATAATACGCTTTAAGTACAGACATATGGTCCTTGTATGGATTGATGTGGCTAGTCATTCCTTTCTCAGAAAGTACTGATGATAGAAGGAGGGCTTGCTTATCTGAAAACCCTCCCGGTTTGCTCGGAGCCATGTTTTCATGGGGTTGGAGGACTGCCTTGATTTCTTCATTCATTTTACATAGGTAACGTTCATGCTGATGCAGGGGAATGGGACCTGGAAAGCTTTCTTTACAGAACTGGCATGAAAACGGAGTGGGTATATTATGGTTGTCTATCATTTTATCTTCAGTTACCAGATCTATCAGGGTGCGCAGCTTTTCTTTCTTAATATTGTTGAGCTGCCTCCTTGAGTCTGTGGTTAAGCTCTGGAGACAAGCTTTGGCTTCGTTGACCTTTTCTAAAGTGTAGTCAATGATACTTTTAGTGGCACCATTATGACTGACTACTGGAAGACCCACAGGTGGAATACCAGGAGAAGTAACCCCTTGTTCCTCTGGTTGAGAACACGGGTCCTTCATGTGATAACCCTTCAGCTTGGAGATCTCGTCAGAGCTACAGTCCATTTTCTGCCTGGAAACAGTATTGTCCACAATCTGTAGGACTTTCTGTACCTCACTTAAATTACTGCCCATGGCTGGGAATCCAAGTAAAGATGCTTCCAACCCTACCCCTAAGTGCTGCATTGGACTTTGCGTAGAAGCATGAACTCCTATTGGACTAGTGGCACCAAGTCTACCATTCATGAAAGGATTAGCACCAGTGAATCCATGGGTCGCCATCAAAACTTTATATTCATTGAAATCTAGTGGTTCCGTTTTGATTTTCAGTAAGCCTGATTGCTCAGACATACTAAGTGGTTTTCCATTCTCCAGCTTATGTCTCAATTGCGTAATGGCTGAATTAGTAGGCGAAGAAGATACAGAATTAGGAGAAGAACCCGCCTTGATATTGTTTCTCATGCGTCCATTTACAGAAATTAAGCCAATACATTTCTTGCTGCTGATGTGTGAACTGTATGAGCCAGAATGGGAGAAACGCTTCTTGCAATTTGGACACTCATATGGTTTTTCACCTGCAATGAATTTTAAAAAAATAATTCTTTAGATTATATAGAGAATCAGCTCATGCACACTCTGTCTTCAAATTTTACCCCTCTCTGCTTGCTGTATTTCTCCAAACTTCATAGATGGCTTCAGGGTACTTTTGAATTTTTGCAACTGGTAACAGTTCTACCCAGCACTTTTCCAATTAGTAGCATCCAAGTTCCTATCCATTCTGTGACACTCCTGGCTTATGCTTTAAAAGCCAGGTGCAAGGGGATCGAGCCTTCTGTAAAACTGTAAAACAGTTTGGATGAAAACCTGGGTTCCACAAAGTAGTAATTGTAATATCTCGATAGTGGCAGTAGAAAAATAAATGTGCCACATCTTTCAACAAGCAACGAGTCAATATGTAGTTATCATAACTTCTTTTTGCAGCAAGCTCTCTGCAATGTTAGCACAACCCTGAGGGGGACAGTTGGCAATCTAAATACTCCAGAAATCACTTGATTCAGTGTAAGCAACTAGGCTTATGACTGTTCACAGTACCCACTCGAAAGTAAGCACTGCCATAAATACAATGCCTTGTAACCTACCACCCCACTGATCAAAATTGTGAAGCCTTCCTTCAGGCTAAAGAGGCATCCTTTGATGGAAGAGCCACTTCTGTCACAGGAAGGCTCCTGATGCGGGAGGAAGGCTTCAGATTGCCAAATGCAGTGGTACAATATGTACCTTTAACTCTCCTTGTCTTTCCTCGCCCAATTTAACCTGTAAGCTAAAGGGAAACTCTGTGTCATATTTGCTTATTTCTAGAATTCCAAATGGCCTATAGGAGCCATGAATAAAGAAGACAAGCCAGCCTACAAGGAAAGAGGCAAAAAGACAAGCAGGCACTGAACGCTGATCTTCCTTTCCCTCCATTCATGGTCCTTTCACATTCTGACCTTTTTCACCAGATACTTTTTTTTTGAGGGGGGGGGGGTTGTCATTTTTATAACTTGTGACCATGAGAAATAATGTGGCTCTCTCCTATCTGCGGATCTGCTCAGCAGACATTTGATGCAGCAAGCTCTCCGCTAGCATAAAGAGTGGTTTTGCTTGATTACCCTGGTTTACTGCAGCCTCCCATCCTACCCCTACGCCACATTTGTCCAAGAAGCTGCCCAATCCTCAGCTTTGGGTTTTCAGGGGTCCTAGTAGGTCGTTGGGGAGAGGGAAAGGCAGGGGAGGTTATCTAAGAAAAGTGGCTCTTGTGCTAGGAGTGTATGGTAGCCAGTCGGTGGTGTTTATTATACTGTGCATATTATCTACCTACAAGGCCTTCAGGATAGCAAAGTCTATGCATGATACCCAGCCTTGGATACAGTAAACAAATAGCCCTAATACTCAGTCAAAAGAAAGGTTGTTGGGTTTTTTAAAGTCCTAAAGAAGAAGTTACTAAAGAGTAAATCTTAGTCTCTGTTCCTGAGGAGGTGAGGTGTTGCTCTTACTAATGGTCTAACTTAGCACAGTCGACTTCACACACTTATAATCTAAACACTGTTGTTTGTTTTTGTTCCAATCCTTTTTTGTAGAACTGTGCTAACAGGTGTTCAGTTATTCATTACAGTTTCCCAAAGTCAAGTTCCCAGCAATTAGGATATACAAAACACAAGGGCACAAGTTAGCCAAAGTTCCGTACTTCTAAGTCCCACTGACTTTAGTGGGAGCCTTTTACACATATTGGTATTTTGCACATTAGAATCAATGGGACTTCAAAGTGGCTGCATTGTATCTGAGCTTTGCAAGGGCTGGGCTGCAATTGCTCAAGTGCTTGAAGGCTACTTAACATAATTTGAATAAAACAGAAGTCAAAGATACTTCATGTCCTTAGTGCGTCACGTGACAAAGATACAAACACTGGGTTTTTCAGCTTTAAAATACTGCATTATAAGGTATCACTGCACCCATGAAATAACAGTTACTAGAGTGCTGTGCCTGCAGTGCTGATCTTGGATGTAAGAATCTCAGGTTCAACACTGTGTTGCACATTACACAGCATTGAACTTGTGTTTGCTATTGCATACACACTCATTGGGCAACGGTAGATCATCCTACATCCCTGCAAAGTGTTCCTGAATGACAGAAGTGTGCCGCATTTATATTTAATGGGCATATAGAAATCATTTGACAGATAAAGGTAAAGTTTCCCCTTCAGTCGTGTTTGACCCTGGGGTACCACTGCAAGCACTGATTTTATAGGCAAGCTGTTTTTGTGGGGTAGTTTGCCATTGCTTTCCCTGGCTATTCTTTACCCCCTAGCTGTGTGCTAGGTACTTATTTATTGACCAAGGAATGTATGGATGGTTGAGTTGACCATGAGCCAGCTGCCAGGATATCTGACCCACAGGGGGCTCGAACTCTTGACTGTGTGAGTGGCAGTGCAAGCACTTAACCACTATGCCACGCGGCTCCTCATTTGACAGATATATTTACAAAATGTTAATGTGTTAAGTTGTCCTAGGCTGGGAAGCTCACTAGGTGGCCTTGGCCCAGGAACAATTTCTCAGGCTAACTTACCCAACCAGGGTTATTCTCAGACAACCAACCAGCTGTTCTGAGCTCTTTCAAAGAAGGATGGGATGCTAATGTCATAAATGAACGAGGCAGCCATTCTGAGCAAGGGAACTGGACATGTGTTTTGGAGCTTCTACCCCATCCAGTTGGTGGGAGGTAGTATTGTTCATCTTTCTGCATTTTAGAAATAGAAGTGTCAAAAATAGGAGCAGCTACGAGCCAAATGGAGAAGAATGTCTGAATTCCTCTGAGCTGAAGTAGCTTCAGGAAGCAATTAGAGTTTAATTAATTAATTAATTAATTAATTAATTAATTAATTAATTAAGTGATAGGTTCTGCTATTCAGAATATCTTCTATGAAGCTTGTGTGTGTGTGTGTGTGTGTGTGTGTGTGTGTGTGTGTGTGTGTGTTACCCGCATGCTAGGAGACGGGGGAATATGAGGATGAGTCAAATATAATTTATTTAAGAGCTTCGGTTGATCTACAAAACAAAATTGTGTAAATTTTAAGCAATCTTTTTCTTTTTTAAAAAAATCACAGCTAATTAAACAATGCAAATGAGAACTCCGGCACCTCAGCAACTCACCACTGTGGATTCGCAGGTGTTCCTTCAGATGGTGTTTGTACTTGAAGGCCTTGCCGCACTCCGTGCACTTGAACTTACGATTGCCTGCTCCTTGGGTCAGCATTTGGTGCTGGGAGAGCAAAGAGACTGGCATGAGTTTCATGCAGATAACACACACACATGCACAGACATCTGTGTAAAAAGTGTAAAAAGAGACGGCTCGTTTTTAAAATAATCGTAATTAAGGCAGCCTGGGAAGTACTAAAAGATCTGGGCGTACGTTCATTTCCTTCATCAGCGCCACTATAAAAATCAAAACACTGACAGTAAACTTGAAGCAAATCTGTGTGCACTTTCAGCATTTGCTTTGGAATTATTTGCTAAGTCTTTCATCAGCAGGGCAATATATTAAAGCAGGGTGTTGGGAGGAATGGGTTTGTTAATTTCTCAAAGAAATTGAGATTTGTAGTGTTTCTGGCATATGTAGCAGTGCCTTCAGACAGGCAGTTTTTAAAACATTCCATTTATTGTCTATCTGAGCCTTTTAGTGCCAGGATATATAAGCAAGATTCGTTTTTGTTATCCAACGCAAGAGCAAAAAAATCCAGCACAAAACTGTAGTTGCTGCAAAATCCTAATCAGAGACTTGAACTGTTTCTTTCCCTTTTATTCTTTGGTGCAGTGCTAAGGTAGTGGGGTGGGGGGGGGAGAGAAAAGTTGGCAGAAAGGACAAGTTAAAAAACAGCATAAAGATAGAATCAAACACAGCTTGACCTTTCTGAGCAAGTGAGAAAAGTGCTATGACTTTGAATTCTAAGTGGGGAGGGGGCGACTACAGTCATCTAGTCTGGATGTTCAAGGTAGGAGGTCAGCTTTCTCCCCCTCCCCCCCTTCCTCCTAAGCAGCTATGACACAAAAGCCTATTGCAGAAAAGACAGCACAGAAACGGTATGACAACTGCTAGGGTGTGCTGAATCTTCCCACATTCCTAGTGAGACAGATGGTGTTACATGGGACACAGGGAGGGTTGTTCAAACAGCAGCAACCTTCAAAGATCAAGCAGAGCCCAGCCCGCCGAGCGCCATTGAGGGACCAGCGCTCATATGTTGCTGAGTTGCATAAACAAACAGCAACAGCTGCTTTGTCTCCCCCCACAGCCCTCAGAGGACTACTATAAACTTTAGTTGTGCCACTGTTAATATGATACAATCATTTTAATTTACTAATTGTAAATGCCACGAGCAAATGAGGGGACTTTTCAACACCAAAGCTACCATTCGTAATGCGCCAACACAATCACACCCTTGCATGTGAAATTTAAGGCAGTTACATTGGATACATTTCCAGCTATTTCTCCTCTCTCTCCCCCCCCCCCCCCCACTACCCGCCCCTGTGTTTTGATAGTAAGAAGTAACTGAGGGAGGGCAAACGGTGTCTCATTTTGTCAGAAGGGGGAATTTTTTCAGATTAATAATTTTCTCTCTCCTTTAAAAATGAAATGTTACGATAAGCCTTGCTGGAATCATATTTTATCGATAACAGAGATCAAATGAGAGAGAGTGAGCTAATTACCAAATTGCTTGATTAGAAGGTGGGCCTGATACATGTTTGCCTAATTAAACACATCGTTTATAGAAAAAACAAAGACTGTAAGGCAAAAGCAAGATGAGCATTCTGTTCTTCGGGAAATGGAAAATGCTATAATTCCGGTGCAGTTGGACACAATGCGTGTATCTTAGTTTAACACTTGTGACTATAGCTTTTCTTGTAATACATAATGCAAGTTTTAAGAGCCATTCTCTAGAGAACAGAAAAACATCTTTGCTATTTAAGGCGATTTCAAGTTTAGTGCTTAGTTTGTAAACATACGGAAGTTTAAGCGTATATTTAAAGAAGATATTCAATTAAATCTAACACATCGTTGGTCAAGAGATCAATTTAATTTAAAACAGGTATAATGTTAGGATGCATAAATTGTAGTAACGGTGAGTTCCTTATGTACTTACATGTTACTAAAACAGACAGTCATGAGGCATGTGCATTTTGAAATAAGAGCTACTAAAAACATTAACCGAGTCTTAGGGACTCAATGAAAAATACACACAAGACTCAGTGAAGAGTAATGAATGTCAGAAAAAAGATTAGCAGATCTTTGAGATGTCTTTGAGATCCTATTTGGTTAAAAAAAAAGTGCCAAGCAAAACTAGTTGAAAAATGGAATTAAAATTGCTGAGAGGTTTAATAATGTATAATTAAAATGCCACAATTTCATTCACATTTTGAGGAACATTTAAAAAAAAAAACCACCCAAAACTAAAGTCAAGTTAAAGTGCAAATAAAATTTCTAAATTAGAAATTAACACACTCATTCGATCGTGAACATAAGACTATTAAATCATATTAGAAGAGACCATCAAAAAATCATTTAGACCTCAATTAAAGCTATTACCATTAAAAGATCTGCATCTTCAAAATGCCATGAAAAATTAATAATGATTGCCAATCAAAGCAATATCATTTCTCTAAGGGGTTATTATAAAAAGAAATCACTTAAAACAAGTCCCCCCCCACCTGATCTGTCCCCGGCTTGTGCGTCACCATATGCCGCTCGAGCTGGGTGCGGAAGGCAAACGTGTAGTTACATAGAGGGCAAGGGAAGTTCTCCTCATTCTTCTCGTGGCGGTACTTGATGTGCTCCTTCAGAGATGTCAAACGCTTGTAGCCCCGGTCGCAGTAGGGGCAGGTCAGCAGTTGGGCAAAAGCATCTGGAGTTCCAGGTGGCAGGTCTGTAGCCCAGAGACAGGAGAGAATGAAGCAGGCCAAAAGGTCAGTAAATCAATGGCAGCTAATGGGCTTATTGCCTGGGATGGATTGACAAAACTCATTGCAATCTGCCTTCGCAGGAGTGCCGCATCAATGAATTTTATACACTTAGGGAAAATACAGTACAGAATCCGTACAAATTATGGTTAAAGTAAACAGCCAGGCATGTCACACAATTCAGAAATCTTCTATTGTAAGTTAATGCAGGGTGGAGTGGGGTCTTATTCAACGATGTTACGTACTTAGTTGCAAGTTGATCATCTCAATACACAACACTATCTACTTCATCCTCTCGGACTCTCCCCCCTCCCTTTTTCAATTACTTATTAAGAAGCAACAGACTTCACAAGATTCAGCCAATAGTCCTTAGTTTGTCCCATATGGAGCCAATCATTCCGGAACTAAAATCAGATCAACAACCCCACCCCTTAAAAATACAATCCTTAATTCTTACTGTTATTTATTTCACCTGCAAAACAGTCTGCATCAACTGACTACAAAAGAAATCTCAATATGCTGAAATGACAGCCCCAATCTTTCCTCATGAAATTCCATGCTTCTGCAGCTGTTCTTCAATTTTAAGGTAAACAGCCAGGCATGTAGTACATTTATAATTGAACAGCTGCAAGAGGTCAGGAGAGTAGTTGAAAATGAATTCCACCCTCACCATTTTCTTCTTGCCCATTGGCCTCTGGAGTGCCAAGGCGAGACAGTTCCTCGGGGGCTTCTGGGTAAATAATGGCTGTATCACTGCGCCGTAGGTACTCTGCTATACTGACTGAGTGTCCATCTCCTTCCTCCAGCTTTCTCTTGGTGAAATATTCTTCAAAATCAGATGTGCAATTTGCATTCTTAACTAAGAAAGGAAAGGAAAAGAAGGAGAAATAATTCATTCTCTGTATGGGTTATATGTTTATTTTCCAAAAACAAACAAAAATAAATAACACTCTCACTTGTATAGCAGGTACATGTCTATCTTTTCAAGCCTGCTTTCTCTTTTTTCTAGCATAATCATGGAGAGCTCTGTGATTTTAAACAAAGTAGATGCGGCAAACCCCTGATAAGGAGTTTCATCAATAAAGAACAGCGGCAGAAATCTTCGGATCCAACCCTGCACTTGTTCCTCTTTTTTTGGAAAAAGCAGCAAAAAGTAAAATTCCGTACCCTATCTGTGAATAGCATCAGAAAGACTAGTATTGTAGGCTTCTACATATTTTTGAAAGCCTATACAACTTCATGATAGTTCACAAAGATGATTTCTGAGGAACTGTCTTCAAGACGGCACCCTCAGGATTAGGGATGCCAGCCTCCAAGTGGATCCTGGGAACCCTCCAGAATTATACCTTCTCTCCAGACTAGAGGTTAGTTCCCCTGAAGTAAACGAATGGTTTGAAGGTGGACACTATGGCACTGTACGCCAGTTAGGTCCATGTCCTCCGCAAGCTCCACCCCCAAATCTGCAGTAGCTTTCCAACCTGGATCTGGCAATCTAATCCTTCCATCTCCTGCCGGCGGCCAGGGAAGATTGGCAACCCCACAGGATGCAGTTCTGCTTTCTGTCCTTAACTACTCTGACTATGGCACCTCAGCCACAGACGTTTGGGATCTAACAGAATCCCGTGGTTTGAATTTGGGCCCATAAAAAGCCTGAACAGGTGGGAGTTTGGATGTCCTAAAGAACCAATCTCTGGGCTATCTCTCTCCTTGCCAGAAGACTGCTGGTCACCTGCCTGCTATTCTCCCATGTCTGCTATGAAAAAGAACCACTTCTTAGCACTGGCTGGAAAAGCTTAAGATAAGCTAGACCAGAAGTGGGGACACAGCATTGTCATTTTCAGGGAGTTATAATCCTGGCCTCGTTAGGATTCTAGCCCTAGGTAGGTCTAAGAACAAAGTAACTGCTTTCTTATTATCCTTATTTGTTCTCTTAGAGCAATCCTTTACTCCCCTTCCCCTCTCCCCAGAAGTATGTTACTTTTACACGAGAACTACCTATTTCTATGACATAACAATGTGAAGTAGGCCCTGAAACTATTTTTACAGTCTATACTGAAGTGTTCCTTTTCCTCCCATTAAAACATAAACTTTGTATATTTTTATTGCCCATGTAATGCCCATGAAAAATAACGTGCTCTGAACCACAAAACATCCTCTTGCTAAAATTAATCATTTCCCCTGCCTGCTTTTTGAAACATTACATACAGGAACAATTTGGTAAAGCCAAAGGATGTTACAGAAAATTATTAAACCAACTGTACGGAAGATCCAGCATTCAATCCTCTGCCCAGTTATGCATGTTAAAAGACCACTGAAATCAAAGGGGATGTGTGTAAATGAGAGAGAAACTACTATAGCAGAAAAACAGTGCTTTTAAAAAAAAATTCTTTTAAGTTGTAATATAACAAATACCTGTTCAAGACAGACAAAGCCTTGCATTGTTACTTTTTACTCTTTGTGCTTATTAAGATTTTGCTGCATAGGACAGAGGACAGTGAGCATCACAATGATTAAAATATTTTATCTCCATTAAAGTAACCATATCAGAGACGAGCTGGATGCTGCTCTTTCTTACAACAGCGTAAATCAGCAG
This sequence comes from Sphaerodactylus townsendi, assembly GCF_021028975.2. NCBI lineage: Eukaryota > Metazoa > Chordata > Lepidosauria > Squamata > Sphaerodactylidae > Sphaerodactylus > Sphaerodactylus townsendi. Next base: position 45,642,776 of record NC_059426.1, on the reverse strand, counting down.
GATCTACCTTAAAATCAATGGGGCTGGACTGATAATTAAAGAATGACAGGAACACTAGATTTACATCACTGTAACTTAGACTGTGGGAGGAAACCAACACACAAGGTTACTGAAATATTTAGCATCCTTGCCTCAAGGTAACAGATAAAGGAGAAAATCCATTACGGTGCCACGAGTGGTCAATGGTATTAAGGTAAAATCAACTAACACCACTATTTGCTGAAGAATAACATTTTATTCTACTGCATATACCAGAAGTGGATCATCTTGGGAAAAAAAACTAAAAGGAAACATTCACTTCTACAATATATATAAATATATAAACAGTCCAGAAAAAAAAACTTTTAACTGCAACTACTAAATCCCAGGAGATGCCTTAATATCATTTACAGAAGGAAGCAATTCTGGCAATGGCCTCGTGGATGTTGTTAATAAAAATGTCTCAGTTCCTGTCAATATGCTATATCTTTCTTCAATGCACATGCAACCTGCTGAGTTCAAGCTAAACACGCATACAACAATGTCTCAGATAAGGGCCATGATTAATACAGATGAATTTCATAAGATAGAATAAAGGCTGGCACAAGGAATGCATTGGATAGTAGCATGGGAAACTAAAATCCCAAGCATGTTTTGAATGATTTATGAATCAAGAAAACAAACGTGAGAATGCCAAATTAAAAAAAAATCATTAGCTGAGACACTATTTGAAGGAAGAGGGATGCCCTGACTTAATTGCCACTGAAGCACGGATCAATTTCATATCTGATCGTTGCAAATTTCAAACTATTTAACAGCCCAGTCCAGAGGGTACTGCAGCCAGGGACAGTGCCGCTACCACACTGCCTTCAAAAAGAGTTTCAAGCAGTATGGGAAAACATGGCAAATATCCCAGCCACCTCAAAAGCCCCCATAGGGCAAAATGAATTTACTCAATTCAAAAGGATGGCATCAGTCTAAGGCCGGTGGGGGGGGGGGGTGTTCTGGGCCAAAAGCCTGGTGGATGCCAACTAAAGTTGCCTTCACTGCCAGGAATACCCCCAGCCCACACCCAGTTGGACCAGCGTCCTCAGTTACACTGGTGCAGCTCTGGAAGAGGCAGCCTCTTTGCAATGGGGCGTCATGGAACTGTGCAGCACATGCTCACCACACTGTCTGCCCTCGCTGCTAGCAGAGGTGCTACTTATGCTGTTGTTGTGGGAAATGCATCAGCACAGACCTACGCCACTTCCAAGATGTGTTTGCCCCACCCCAGATTAGGCTGCCCAAGAACACTTGGAATTATGCTATTATTTATTGAAAGGCATGAGAATAGAAATGCTTATTAGAGCTTCATGTGTGTGTGTGTGGGGGGGACCACTATTTCAGATGGATCCAAATAACCTTGCAACTATGACTACCATGTCTACTAATCATGGCAACTAAGTATTCACCAGAAGTCCTATGAATAGCAGTGCTAAAAAGGCAACATGATGGGGAAAACTTGGTCTATATATGCTGTTGGTTTGGCCCAAGAAATGAAGAACTGTAGAGAAATAATACCATATATTAATACAGAATACTTAAAGTATAGTGTAAAAAGTCTCTGACGCTTATTCTTGACCTTAAAGGACAACCCTTTGGGGGGAATATAATGGCAATTCATATTAATTCTTCATTTCTGTTTGTTTGGTCCTCCAGGGCACCTGGTTGGCCACTGCGTGAAACAGTTTGCTGAGCTTCATGGACCATTTGTGCTCTTATGTAACTAGTTTTAGATGTGGGTCTTGAACAGCAGCCTCTCTTGAACAACAAACAGGGCAAATCATTTTTGAAACAGGCAAGATTCGAAAACCGTTACAATACACCATTGATTATGAAGCCAACTATTCAAAGGGGGGGAAGTTTAAAAATTCCATTTCTGTGCGTGCACATGCAAGCCTTTTATGTTTTCTTACAAACTGCTGAATGCGTTTACACAAGCAAAATCAGTTGTGGTTTTGCCCAAGAGAAGAATAGCTTCCCAAAGGAAGAAAAGACAGATAGGATGGTGAGTGATAGAGTTTGTACGGTATTTTACAGAGACCACTTGATAAACACCTACCACCTGTTTGCCATCTTGGCTTGATTTTCTAGACATGATGCCAAATCAGGAAAGCTATGCCAATCTTCTCACTGGAAGATCTGCTCAACTGCATTTCCCCTCCACACTGACTTCTCCCCCCCCCCCCGCCTTTTCCTCAGAGTTGTTCAAATATGGTTTCAGATCTGTCTAATTTCCATTATTCCCTTTAATTTCACTGGAATATGCATTTATTATTTATTTATTTACAACATTTCTGTGCTGCCTTTCTACCCACATAGAGTCCCAGAGTAGGCAAACATAATGAAAACAGTATTTAAAATAAAGCATAAATGAAATAGCTCAACAAAAACACACAAGGACTCAAACACACCTAACACTGCAACCAGGGGGGATATGCCAAACAAAACAAAAAAGTCTTCACTCACTGGCAGAACATAAGGATAGAGGGAGACAGATAAATCTCCCTGGGGAGGGAGTTCCAAAGTTTTAGCACCACAACCAGGCTGTCCCGCATCTCAACTCAGAGGTTGGGGTACCTAAAGCAGGGACTCCAAAAATGACTTCAGCAGACAGGTAAGTTCATGTATAAGATAGCGGTGTTTAACATATGCTGACTCGAAGCCATATGGAGGTTTAAAGTTCATTACCAGAACTGTTTATTGGTCCCAGAAGAAAACTGGGAGCCGGTAAACAAGACTGGAATGATGTGGCTCCAGAGGGGTGAGGGGGGGGGAATGGCGGCCGGGTCAAAATGGCACCTGGGCCCCGCTCCCACCCCCCCAATGCCCCCCAACTTACCTTAGAAAAAGCAGGGCCTTGCTGGTGGGGCTGCGCATTGGTCTGCGGGTGGGAACTACACTTCCCAGGAGACCTTGCGAGACCCAACTCCTGCAGAGGCCTTCCTGGGGCGGGAGGGAAGGAGGCTCGCAACGTCTCCTGGAAAGTGTAGTTTCCACCCGCAGACCAATGTGCAGCCAGGCACTGCTTTTTCAGCCTCTTTTCAGCAAGCTGCTCTTTGCCAGGATTTTCCGCCCCCACGTGACCCGAATGGCTTGTGCCCAGGGTGCGGTGCCCTTCCAACCCCACTATAGCTCCACCTATGTGTGGCCCTATGACCCACTCTTCGAGGGCAGCTACCCCACATAGAACACTGCAGTAATCTAATCTAAATGATACCACTCCAGATAACATTCTGACCACAGCATCCTATACCAACTTTAGCTTCTGGACAGTCTTCAAGGGCAGCTACCCCACATAGAACACTGCAGTAATCTAATCTAAATGATACCAGGGCATGCATCACAGTGGCAAGAGCTTTCTGGCCAAGAAGGCTACAGCTGGCTCACCAAGAGAAACTTTTGAAAGGGGTTCTGGCCACTGTTGCCCCAAGTTTCTCCAATAGGATGCCTGGGTCCAGCAGGACCCCCAGTCTACAAACCTGCTCCTTTAGGTACTCCATCCAGAACAGGTGATATCCCATTTCCTGGGTATGTAAAGCTGCTGGGAGCTTTACCTGCCAGTTGCATGGTTGTTTTGCTGGGATTAAGGTGACTTTCACCCTTGTTGAATCATCTACATCCCATTTTTAATGCACTTTTGCAACTGGATTTTACCATGTGAAGCAGCAAAATCCACTTAAAACAATTGCTAACATGAATTGAAAGTGGACTGAAAAGGCATTATGCAGCATGTATGAAAATGCCCTGAGTTTTAGTTTGTTAGAGCTCATCCATTCCAAAACTGCCTTCAGATATCTGTTCACAGTTTCCACAGCCTTCCTGGGATCTGCTGGAAGCATGAGATAGAACTGAGAGTCACAAGTTTATTGGTGGCAACTCAGCCCAGACCTCCAAATGACCTCTCCCAGCAGCTTTACATAGATGTTGAACAACACAGGGCTTAAGATAAAACCTTGAGGAACCTTGCAGGCCAGAGCCCAAGGGGCAGAGCAGCAGTCCCACAACACTACATTCTGAAACACTGCAGTATAGTGCCTCCCAGTCCCAATTCTGAATGGGGGCCCAAAAGGGCACCATGACTAATGGTATCAAAAGCTGCTGAGAGGTTCAGAAGAATTAACAGGCTTGTTCTTGCTCTGTCCATCTCCCATTGTAGGTCATACACCAGGGTGACAAAGGATATTTGAGTCCCATAACCAGACTGGAATGGATCCAAACAATCCACATCATTCAGGAATCCATGAAGTTGCCCTGCCACCACCCATTGAATCACACTGAACAAGAACTGATATATTTGAGTCTGGGTGGTAGCAACTCAGTTTTCCTGGATCCAGAGCAGGTTTTTTTCAGGAGTGGATATACCACTGCAGGAGTAGAGCAAGGGGGAACTGCGCCCGGGGCACACGCACGCCCTGTGCCCCTACCACAGCACTATCCGCTCCCACCGCGCCCTGGGACGTCCCCTCCATGCACTGTTCATGCCCCTGCCATGCCCCTGGGGTGTCACACCCCCCGCGGCCCTATTGGTGCTATGCCACTGCACCACTGCCCACTTCAAGGTAGGGGCAATTATCTCATCTCTGGGAAGCATTTACTGTCTCCCAAGCCCGGTAAGCCAGCCCCCTGCCCAGCAGATTTAGGTAACCAACAAGGTCAAGGGTCATACAAGCAGATGATAGGTTCTGAACTTCCAAGAATTCTGTCTACCACCTCAAACTGGACAAGCCAAAAATTATTCTACACAATTGGAAAATTGCCACAGCTAATGTAGATTCCATCAAAGTAGATGCAAGAGATTTTAATTGTGAAGTGGCTAGCAAAATTATTTGATTAGACTGAAGAGCAATCCATCTCCTCCTGTAAACTGGGACCTAGTAGGCCTCCTCAGACTACCTGACAGAGTTTCAGTGTGTGCCTCTTATAGTTCTTAGGATCCTAAGTTCTTAGGATACTCAAGTTATCACCAGCCATGCTAGAAAGTGACAGCCTATTGAAATTAGTGAATGAGTGACATAAACTATTCAGTAAATTGAAATTGAAATTTGCAAGGCTACAAATATGAAAATTTGTATGGCCAAATCTTGACACATGGAGAAACCTTTCCTTTGCTTCAAAGCATTTTTAAAGTTCAACATACTGTTAGGAAACGAAGAACTATGAAGAAAAAATCTATTTTCTCTCTAAATTATAATGCAAATTTCCATGTGGAAAGTGGGAAGACCATATGAGTGACAAGTGAGAAAATGGTAGTTGGAAGCCAGTCAGTTCATATAGGGTGGACAGGTGAGTTCTCATATTGGTCTGGGGTAACAGAGTGCTTCCTTCTACTCACAGAAACACTCCAATGCATCCAAGCCATTGTCCAGAAACTGGAACTAGGCAAGGTTGCAAGAATACTTTTGGAGCACTACAGGCTTATTTCCCAGCAAAAATATTTAGGGAAAGGATGCAGAGTGGGTGCTATGAGAACATATTTGAAACAGGTGATTTTCTTAACCTTAGAATCTGTTGATTGCAACCAAAACTTACCCTTTAGCCCAAAAATTCCCTAACCTATCCTATGGGGACTCCTTCCAGGTCATGTTGCTGGAAAAATAAAAGAATAACACAGCAACAATCGTTGCTTTTTCCCTCCTTCCTATGCTTCTTAGTCTACCATTCTATGTTCAACTTCCTTGTGCAGGCCAGCAAATTATTTTAAAAGCTATTTTTGTACAGTAGGCTATAATTGCCTCCTTTGATATTAAATGTCTCTGAGGTTCTAAAACTTGTGGATTATTCATTTTCTGTGTATATTAAAGGAATTCAGGAGCTAAGGCAAATGTTTATACTGAAGTTATAAACCTTAAAAACAGTGGGATTTACTGAGAAGCTGACAGTTCCTTAACTGAAACAATGTTAACACTGAGACTGTATATTAAAGATTAATATAAATACCAAACGTCAACTGAATGCAGGTCAGAATCTCTTCGGTTTCTCTTCGGTCACTGAGGAGCAGTGGGCCCTTTGAAAAATGTGCACTTCTCCCGCAAATGGCTCTTCTTGGGTGGGTGGGGGCTTCCCCTTGAATGCCCTTTGTGGGTTTTCTACGTATTTAGCCACATTCATTGATTCCTTGTGAATTTGAATTGCACACAGAAATCACACTCCCATCTGTGAGTCGAGCTTTTTAGGAAGATGTAAAGTGAGTGACCTCAGCGAGGAAGTCTTGTTTTAATTAAGGACCAGGGCAGGGACTCCTTGAAGCCTGAGGTATCATAACCTCACACGAGCATAAACCATGCCAAGCAAAGGAGATATTTAAAAGACAGACCAAAGAAGCTTGGGAGGCCAGTTATTTCTTGCAGGAACTCTTGCTGTGAAAGGAAGATAGCTTCTCCTAATCGGCAACAAAGCTAATAAAACCACAGCCTTCATTAAGCAGGAAGTGGCTGGCCTCCATTGGCACATACAGATTACAGTGTCAAAACGATCAGTCCTTCCAGCCTGCCAACTTTTACTTCCGTTTTCTTCTCTTCAGAGAACTCTTTTCCTACATTTACCATAAAATGCGCTCTCTGCAATGTTTATTTGTCTGGTGCCATTATTAATAAAAAAAGAGGCAGAGCTTGTTTATTTACATACAGAGCATCTGTTCATTCCTTTCCTAAAACTAGATAGAAAGGCTAAAATAAGCCTCAAAACTGCAACGCTCTGAACTACGGCTGGTGGTTTGTTTGTTTTTTACCTGTGTGAAAGTACATGAAATTAATGGCTCACATCTGGTCTAATTGGCCACCGCTATGAGCCATCAACACCATTTGCTGGTTGAACTGATGCCTGTGAAACATTCTTGTAGTATCAGCACAGTTTTTGGTGGACAGATGTTTACAACACAACAGCAGTTTTCATATTGGGACTTAATAGGCTCATGAATACCTTCATGAGGTGGAACTACAACTGAAATCAGGTAGAACCTTTTTGCTTCCAGTTAGCTAAACTATGAAACTTTGAAATCTGTTGTTTTCTATTGCATGTGTACTGGACATCTATTGATACATATCACAGAGTAAAAGAAAATCAGAACATTTGCCCACCCAACAAGCCACCCAGGGAAGCACTGAAATATGCAGCACTTAAATGCATGAACCCTGTAAAAATAAACAGAACAGGAATGATACCTATATGCAGGACTACAGCCTAGCAAGTCTTAACACACTTTCATAAAGAGACAAGCCATTCTCTCACAATGCAATCCCAAGCAAAGCTACACCCACCAAAGTCAATAAATTTAAGAAGGTTTAACTCTGCTGAGGACTCCATTGGCAATACTTTTTCAAAGGTTCCAGGTAGAGATCTTTCACATTATTTACCACCTAGTGCTGGCAGGGGCTGATGGGAATTGTAATCCATGAACATCTGGAGAGCCACAGGTTGCAGACCCCTGACTACTCCTTTTAACTCAAGATGCTAGGGATTGAATCCAGTATCTTGGATCTTCCATGGAGCCAGAGCCCCTTTCCAGCTGGTTACTTGGTAATTATGTCCACCTTTGTAGCACTGAAATAGTGTGACCATCCTGTGGACAGTACATCTAATGGAAATTGTTTTGACCAAAATTCCACCTAGAACTGGGCCTTAGAAAGACACGATTTCGGTCTGTCCCCAGATCTTTTGATTAGGTATACGGTCTTTTCTCCTAGCAGGATAAGAATATCGACAGAGAATTTAATTACTCATTGCTATCACATGTTCCACAAAACCACTTGCAGCTCTCCTACAGCAAGAATAAAATAATTTATGTGTGGTCCTTTACATAAAAGCTGAGCTTTATTTATGAATAATACCATTTGGAGCATGTTAGACAAAATTCTTAATGTCACTGATTATGAATTCTGCAGTTCAAAAGAAAAAAATACTGGAAAATATGTGGATATGGCTGTTTCAGGTTTTTGGAAGTGATGTAGCAATATGCATGTAACAAAAATCAATGACTTCACGTTACTCGGCTGATTACTCTCCATTACATAAATAATGTACAGAAGGAAAAAAATAGAACAAAGCACAGTACTTCAGGACAATATGGTTTTATTTTTCCATTATTTTTCTCCACAAGATTTAGGCAAGCTGGTTTGTTATGATGTCTAATAAGAACATGTGGGTGTATACTAGCAGTAGAAATGTGTGAGTAATAAAATCCTTGTATCAGTTGGTGCCACCTTCTTTAACAACATGTCTAGAAGGCACCAAGTAAGGATCTCATCTCAGAATGTAACTGGAAAACAACTTAACTAGGATGGAAAGTCAGCATAGGGAAAATCTGGAGTAATTGTTCTGCCAGATTAGAAAAGATAATTTTGTCTCCATTTTCTTCAAGTGAAGGTGTCTTCACTGGCTTAACATCATCTTAAGACTTACAATTCTAAACTTCCAGGTACCAAACACTAGAACTATTTCACACTTTATAAGCTAGAGCTTTCGATCATATATGATCACAGTGATCCATGCAACGGTCACCTCCAGGTTAGATTATGGTAACTCGCTCCACTCTGGCCTGCCCTTGAATCTAATCTGGAAATTAAAACTTGTCCAGCATGCGGCTCTGAGGCTCCTGGCAGGGGCCTCGGGTAGGAACCACATTACATCTCTTTTTCTACCTCCATTGGCTGCCTATCGAGTACTGGGTTGTCTTCAAGATTCTGGTTTTGATCTTCAAGCCATGAGCAGTCTTGGACTCACATACCTCAGAGACTGCCTTTTCCCATATTGCCCTGGCAGGCCCCTCCTTTCTTTGGAGGGTTACCTTCTGGAAGTCCCTGGCCCAAAAACCATCTGGTTGGCCTCGACGAGGGCCAGGGCCTTTTTGGTTCTGGCCCCTACCTGGTGGAATATGCTCTCATTTGAGATCAGGGCCCTGAGGGATCTGAGAAGTTTCCACAGGGCCTATAAGACGGAGCTATTCCACCGGGCTATCTCAGCAGGCCAGCTGGGTTAACATCTGTTTAACATCTGGCCTCCCGGGGGGGGGAACATATTAGGTTTTATAAGCCGCCATCTGAATTTGGATAATTTTATTCTTTTATTTATTGTGTTGTTTTAATGCTTTTATTGTAACTGTTTTTATACTGTTGTTGCCGCCCTGAGCTCTTCGGGGGAGGGCAGGGTAAAAGTTAAATCAATCAATCAATCAATCAATCAATCAATCAATCAATCAATCAATCAATCAATCAATCAATGTGCAGACATGGAATTAAAGTATGCATAGGAAAGGGTTTTAAGCATCCCTTTCACGCCATTTTCCCCATTCCCAATCTCCCCAGGGAGCTGCTATTTGCTGCACTAGAAACTTGGGTGTAATGATGGTTACTCATAAGTTTTGTCATCTCTCCTAGGTTATTTAAGATCAGGAAGATGGTGTTGGAGGAAGGTATTTCTGAGAACAACGAAGAACCTTCTGCATGCAGGGTGCATTCCTGAGCAGGTCTGGGAAGCACAATGCTCTCAGCGCATGTGTGGTCTAAAGTCCCTGTCACAGCCATGAAGACTGTAGCGTGTGCATCAGTCTTGAGAGGATAGGTAGAATTTTGTCAAATACTAATGTTGTGTGCTGACACACGGACATATAATATGCAGGCTACCTATGCAGGAAGTATTGTACAGAGCATGGAAATTACTCCTGACAATCAAACAGAAAATTGCTTGAACACACGCATAACTTCCATAGTTGCTTCAAAATAAAAAAGAGAAACTATTTTCTATACTGTTCAGCTAAGTAATCAATCACTTAGAAACAATGTCTCTTTAGCAGCTTTTAATCTCTAAACAAGGATGAATTTCTGAGAACAAGGAAAGGATGGTCTGATTCTGTATAAAACAGCTTTGCATGTTCATGTGCAAGTCTAGCTTGTGTTTATCAAAATATGCACCCTCTTTTTCTTTCAGATTACAACGCTTGAGGTTTCAGAATAGCATACTGTATGTGGCACATAAAGTGTACCCAATTATCATTATCACGATACTTATACAGGCTCTTTCACAGAATATAGGTGCAGCTACCTTAAACTTGGTCACCCTTGTTGGGGAAAAATCTCCTCACACTGCTGGGTTCTATTTGCTCCCAAGGATTCTGTCACAATAAATAGGGAAGAGGCAAACCGCAGTGAAGTCACCTTAGCCCCATCCATTTCTGTCAAAAGCTTCATACCATCAAGACTGGACTACTTGTTTATATCGAAACCATTAGAGAAATGTATAAATACAGGTTTCTTGGCGTATTGCAAGCTTTCAGTTAGAGTGGGGAACTGTGTGGCCTATTCTTGCCATTGATAGAAAAATCAACCCAGCATGATGGAAACCAAAAGTACCTGTTCCATTGTTTCTGGTGGTCTGAATGGCAGCGTCAGGCCCCATGGTGTCATACTCCTCCTTCATTTCTTCTGAAATACAAAAATGCTCATTTTCAGTGTTGTACTTGAGAAAACAGTTCACTAAAACGGCAAGCAAACAGAAGTAACAAGAGCAATTCTTTCAGTAATGAACAGAGAACATGATGATTGCAGATCTTTCTTTAGGAAGCTTCATAAATTTGTTCATGTTAGCTGAACACTGCAAGTCTATTCACACATTATAGCGAATACACGTACATCCTGCCCGTACGGGCATACATCTGTATGTAAGAAAGAGTTGACATACATGTTCATTTTGCAAAACTGAAACCAGTACCTGGATAAATGTGAGATTTGTATCACATATTCAGTTGTGCATACATTGAAAGTAGCATAAGAATGACTCAACACATGCACTGAAAAAAAAATTAAGTGTACTATTAGTCCCTTCTGGCAGCCCACAGGAGCTTCATGGTGGTGGGGCAGGGGAGTGGCAATCCATCTGCCCAGCACAATTACATCACTTCTAGGTTTACTCAGAAGTGCCAAAATCATGTCAGGATGCTCTAGTGCTCTCCTCCAAGAACTCTATGGTCCCCATAGATTTTTTTTCAGGTGTGTGCGCACATGTGTGTGAGAGAAAGAGTGCTACAACATTCCAAGTGTGATACCAGTGCTTCCAGGTAACCCAGAAGTGATGTCATCCCACTGGGTGCACAGATCATGCTCCCCCCCTTCAGCTGGCCTACATCCGCCTGTGTACCAGCTAAGAATTGGCAGGCAATTGCCTGTCATCACTGGGAAGATGGGAACTCTGTGTACAACATGCAGGGATGGCACATGTGTTCACTGTAACATATGAACAGGACTATATTGTTTTCTCCACGCAAGTAGTTCCAGCTGTTATCATGTATGCTTTTGTGTAGACAAATGTAATGTGTGAACTGAGTGATTATATTCCTGTTATCTTAATGAACAGGAAACAGTATCAAGATCACAAGAAATTGTCACTAGATCCACGAACCCTTGTCATAAGTAACATGCATGCTCAAAGAAAACTGAGACTGTGGAGGAGTTGGGGATTTGTATTTTACAGGCCAATCCAGATGGGGGGAACCTCTGCTGTGGCTGGGGATGATGCGGAGAGGCAGTGCTGTGCCACCATCAATGGAGCTCTGAGCAGCACAGCAAGCATCAGGGAGAAAAATAGGAATAAGTAAATGACCTTATTTTAAGACTATTCCAGATGTATCTAAATTATTTATATAAAGAAAGCACAGGCATGTTACTTGACATAACGCCAAATACATATAAGAAAATTCTGAATAATTTTTTCAGCTTGCTACTATTACTGTGAACTTCAGTAAGGAACTGAAGTTAGCAGTAGAGAAATGTAAACTTATTGGAGATGAATTTTCAACTTCTGGTGCACATGCACAGTCTTAACTTGGGGCAGGTTCATCCATTACTTTGATCTCTGTGTCACACATGTGAGCTTCCTTTTCACATGAGCTGGGGCAGCTGACAAACTTAACTGCAGAGGCGTAGCACCAAGGGAAGTGGGGAGTGATGCACCGGGCGCATGCCCCTGCGGAGGTGTTCCGGGAACGTGGTGGGGGCCGAATGGGGCATTCCAGGGGCGGGGCGGGGGCAGACGGGGGCTTAGAGGGGCGCAGGGCATGTGCGCGCACCGGGAGCACTTCTCCCTCGCTCCGTCCCTGCTTAACTGCAACAATTTTTGTGATCTTCAGGGCACCTTCTCAGTGCTTGAGATTGTCAAAACTGCCGCAGCTTTGCATGTGCAATTTGTAAACTCAAATGTAGAACTGCTCATGTGAATAAAAAGTACTTCTGTGAACGGGAAAAGCATTAACTTGGATGTTGACAGCTAGTTTGAGCAATTTTGCCAGAAAATGTCTAGAAAGAAACAAACATCAGTCAGCTTGCTTTTGGTATAATAGCTCTATGCAGAGATGCAGTAAGCTTCATACAGTGAAAATAACCACAGCTTTACTTCTGGAGTTAACAGAGACTTGTATACGATCACATACTTGCCTTTAATACCAGTGTGACACATTTGTAGCATTAGCATAATCTCATCTTATATGGCTCATTTAACAGCATTTTATTTATTAATTTATCTATCTCATCTATATTCCACCTTTCTCCCCATTGGGGATGCAAAGCAGCATATACCATTCTCCTCTCTTTTATTCTCACAACAACCCTGTAAGATAGGCTAAAGTCAGAGTCTACTAGATCACCTAGCAAGCTTCCATGGTAAAATGGATATTTGGACCTGGGTCTTCCAGACTCTAGTTTGATGTGCTCTTAAGACTCTAACCACTCACCCCAGTAACTGCAAAAAACCTCCTATAAAATCTTCTGTTTCAGTATGACTTGGATTAATTATTTTCTTATATTTCTTCCCAGTCTGAATTCTGCATCCATACATTTCCTGAAAAGCTATGCATAATAGTGTTGTGGGTCTAATATTTTATGGGTGAAGTGCATCACCTATGAGAAATGGATACAAAAACTTGCTAGAGTCTGATCATTTAAATGAGATACATCATTAGACCATTGCTTTTGCTTTTTTTATACGGTTTTTTTGAGGATAGAAAATGGTACAACATTAATCCATTTCTGTGACAAACTTTGTACAGAAGAAGCAGAACTGAGTAAACTGAAAGCTATTTTTAATTCATTTTTAATTTATAATCTTGGAATATTTTTCAAGCATCACATTTTACAAGTAATCTGTTGGTACAATAACAAGGCCTAGTTGTATCATCCTGATGTAAACTAAACTTAAAGTATCTGACTTCTGAGTTTTACCACTGGTATACAGTATGGAGCTATGCACTGTAGGTTAAAATAAAAAGAGATCTTCAGTTAAAATATGCTTGTGTGAACAGGTGTTAATTGTATCAAGCATACATTAATTTTTTGCCTTTTGCCTTCTCTACAAAACATTTTTACGTGGACACTGTGATTCCAAAGCCTTCAGAAACTGATAAAAGTTTATAAGTGGTTATACATTGCAACAGAACTGTGGTATGTCTTGTGGCAGCTTACCAGAAAGCTGAATCAAGGTACAGCACTTGTGAGAGGTTTAGTGCTGGATATAAATATAGCTTGTGTGGATTTTTCCCCTTCCTTGATCAGCTCATGTGATTTCTGGTAGAAAGGAGTCACAAGTTTGTTTCCATCTGAGGGCACATGTACCCAGTCACCAAGGGGAAAACAGTTAACAGCATTTTCTTATTTCTTTTGCATAATAGTGGTAATGCTAGATTTCAGCTGTGTTTCCTTCCTCATTGTAATCTTCTTCTGTAGCACAGAGAAGTTACATTATGATCTAGCTGTTTCCCAAAATCTAGTAAATGCTTGAACACACTGAAAGGTGTTTCTTGTTTTGTATAGGTCACTAAAGTGCATCCTGAAATGCTCAAGGTTCTTTTTGATACCATTCTTGCTGACTGTCACAAATTCTCTGCTAGTGCTGGCCTAAATTGTGTGTTTTCATCTAGAGCTGTTTTCAAAGTAAAGCAAGTCATACTTTACATCCTTAGGATTTCAAAAATATTCTCCCTGACCACAACTGTTTGAAACAGTAATACTTTAAATCTATCAAATATAAACCTGTGAGCTTGTTTCCTGTTTCACTGATTTTGGGGCAATACAGGAAATGTCTACAACTGTTCTTATATCAAATCAGCACCCATAAGACCAGAATCCGACCTTATGTCAGATGCCCTAAACAAATCAACAAAATCACCTTTGTTTATTCTGTACTACTAGAGCCTATAGTTTGGGTTATTTTAGTTTTGCACAGCACCTATGTTTTTCAGAACACATATAACTGAGCGCAATGTGCCTGCCTCAGGAACCCCAGCGTATATTTATTTTGAAAACACTTGTAAAAGTTTGCATTTTCCAGCCACCCCTGGGATAAAGGTTTGTAAAAATAAAGAGCACTTTCTTCCTTCAGATGAAGAATCCTTGAATAAGCAGAAAGAGGCCAAGATGCAGGTGATTTATTTAAGTCTGTGTCAGTGATAATGATGTCATGGTTTCCAGCACACTGTGTCCACCCCATTGTGGGACGAAAGAATGTCAAGGACAATTCTAAACACAAAACTTTGATTGTGCTGAAACCGGAAAGGCACAGTAAGAACTCCACTGCGCTCTTCAGTTCAAAACCTGCATCCTGCAGGCAAAGCATGGGAGAAAGAGCAAAGGAGAGGGGGCTTATCTCAGAGTAAAGCTATGTGCTGAGGTACTGCGGTAGACAGTCAGGCACCAGGGATAAAACACAACTGAATAAGGCAGCCCCCAAATCAGAGTTATTGTCTATATTGCGCATTTTGAACAATAAATAAGAAAAATATTTTATCATGAGAAAAAATGTGTTATCTAAGAGTCAGGATAAACAATGAGTTGCTTTTTAAGACCAATCTCTTTTCATTAGACATCAAGGCACCACATCAGGGCACTTTCAGAACAATAAAAAAGACACAATAAATCATTACCAATCATTAGAACGAGACAGGTAATCGCAGAGCAACTTTCTTGGTCTGTATAAAAAAGGATGGCTAAATAGGATTAGGGATTTACAGTGTATTTAATTATGGTAAGACCAGAACGCTGTTTTATTTACCATAAAGGTAGGGAGCAAAAGACAGTCTGTACATTTGCACTGCTGTCTCCACTACTTCCAGGTGATCAAAAGCCTGCTAAGCAATCCTAGAAGCTTATTAACGTATCATGCTTGAGGAAAATAGGCGCTCATTGTAAAATACTGAATTAAGATTCCAGTTTCCATCTTTTCTTTAGAGTATTGATCCTATTTTTTAAAGCAATTTTTTTAGGAACTTGGAATGGTACATTTGTTATGTCATTATTAATTATTCCTTTTAAGGGTGGAATTCCTAGTAATTGGTCCTTACCCTTGATTTCCAGATATTAAAATTTAAAGCATCAGAACATTCATTCTTATAGCCCTGCATATCTAGTTCATTAACAAATATGAATAGCTAACACCAGCTCATTTAAATACTATGTCTTACATGAGTTCTCGCTACACTCTGTTTCTGTCACACTGCTCCCAAGAATCATTGGCTCTTATTATACATGTAAATGGCTATCATAAAAATAAAAATTTCATTTAAGATTGTTAATGACTTCTGCAGCAGTCAGACTTCCTTTAATGATCATCTTCTGCCCCTAATTAAACGTATTTATCTTTCAAGCATCTTTGGCTGAGTACTCCCTCATAGTTGAAAATCTAAAAAAGTCTTAATGGATATAGCGATAAATGTTTATGTGTTGAATTGCAAGGATTCTAGAAAGCTGAACCAAAAAAACAAAATTAGAAACTGCAAGAGTACAAAACTAGCTTTGCTTTGTCAAGAGAGAGGAAAAAGGGGAGGCACCGTGGTGCACCAGAGTGGGGTATATCATGCAGCATGTTCAGCGTAATTGATAAGTACAGGAACAGTACTGTTCTCTTAGCAGATTCCAAGTTAAAAGCCTTTTATAAATACAGAGAATTTTGAGCATAAATGGAAAACAATTTCTGTATTATCTTTCTCTGATTTTTTTTAAAAAAATGTGAGCTACTGCTAAAAGTCAAAGTTCAACTTCTGGAAGCAACCTGACAATAGATGTACTATGCTTCTTCACAAAGTGGGCTCATGAGCCCCAGGAAAATTAATACAGTGCCTAGTAGAGTGCCTTCTAGAATAGTTCTGATTATTGCCACTGTTACATCTCTGGTGCTGACATCTATAAAGAAGTGTATTCTTGACCAAGGACTCTGCTATCCATCGGGGTAAGCATCCAGTGGCAATCTTTTTTACTACAGGGCAACAACTTGAAGTGACTCCCCTTTCCATTCAAAGTGTATAAATGGTCAGTGGGGAAAAAAGGCTGCCAGTTTGATTCTCCTACTGGTGTAGCAGACAATATATATGTTTTGAGTACAATCCCAAGTACAAAAGGGTGATGCTCTAGTGCAGTAGGGAGTAGCTCTTTGCTTTGGGCTGATTTGGCAGGTTATTGAATGACTGCTGGAGAGACAGGCAGTGATGCAGTACAGAGTCCATGACACAGCTAGGTCCCCAAGTCTCCTTGCTCCTGTCTACATATCCCACCCTCTTGATGCCTATGCCACTGTATGGTGCATGTCTTACAGACAGAGGCATATTTGCCTGGGCGCCCCCATTTGGTCTCGTGGGGGGGGGGGGCACAAAAAATTCAGGTTCATTTGTGTGTTTTTTGTATTTTTAGTGTTTTTTCAGTTTTTGGCCTGCAGGGGGCGCAGTTTTTAGGATAGCAGCACTAAAATTTCAGGGATTTTTCAGGAGACTCTCCTAATAATACCACCCAGGTTTGGTGAGTTTTAGTTCAGGGGGTCCAAGGTTATGGACTCCCAAAAGGGTGCCCCGTCCCCCAATGTTTCCAATGGGAGCTAATAGGAGATGGGGGCTACACTTTTGAGGGTCCATAACTTTGGACCCCCTGAACCAAACTTCACCAAACCTGGGTGGTATCATCAGGAGAGTCTCCTGAAGATACCATGAAATTTTTGTGCTGCTAGCTTAACAATTGCACCCCTGACAGCAGGCACCCCCCAAATTTCCCCAGATTCTCCTTTTAAATCTACTTCCTTCAGCATGGACTTAAAAGGAGAATCTGAGGTCCCCAGATTAAACATTGAAAGTGATGCTGTTTCAGGTTGGGGGAGAAACCACCCCAAAACAGCATCACTTTCAATGTTGTTTTAACTGGGGACCCCAGATTCTCCCTTTGAGATGGATTTAAAAGAAGAATCTGGGCTCCCTATAAACACCATTGAAAGTGATGCTGTTTGGGGGTGGATTCCTCTGGAGGTGTTTTGTGAGAGATGATGATGATATTTGTTTGGTAAATGTTTTGCTGGGGGTGATTTGTGAGAGATTTACATGCTTAATACCCACTTGAACTGGCTTGGAGCTGTTTTTCAGGCTAACAACCTACCTCAAAGGGTTGGTGTGAGGACAAAATTAGGAAAGAGAGTTGATGGGGAGACAGCCATGTATGTTTTGCTGTGGGTGAGAGGTGTTTTTGCGAGCTGGTGAAAAAAAAATCAAAAAATCATTGTTTGGTCGTGGTGGGGGAGGGTGGTCACCTATATGGGGGGGCAAACTCAGGTTTTGTCCTCAGGATCCAGTTTGCCTAGATACGCCTCTGCTTACGGGTTGGCCAACTGTATCTAAGTGATGTTTGGTCACCCATTTAGGACCACAGTTAAGGAAGGCCAGTTCAACTATGCACAGAGCTCATGCCCCTAGATATTAACTGGTGCAGTGACTTCTCATCTGAAGGGATTCTCAAGAAAATGTCAGGAACAAATTCTCTATCTTGTTAGCTCTTCTACACATGGTGTACTTTTGCTGAGTAGAAAATTTTAAAACAGGGATTTTCATTCAGAATGTGGGTCACAAAGTTTCACTTTATGTTATTTCCTGTGTTTTTATTACGCTTGGCCTAAGCCCATTTTTATTTCCCAAGAGAGCCCTACCAAATCCTGGCAATCATTATCACATACTTAACTGTTAAATAATAAAAGAACTACCTGGCCAGGTAAAAGTGTGAAATCTTATTTGCACTTAACAAAAGGAAATGATTAGATGGTTGAATGACAATACGAGGTGTCAGACAGACAATGAAGCTATATTAAATGGATAAACAGCTTTTCAGTTCTACACTGGTATATGTATATGATAATAATTGCACACACTGCATGTTTCATAGATAATACGAAAAAACAATCGCATGTTATGTGCACACAAGTGTAGACTTTAGCCAAGGTTGTTTCAAAACAGAAATTTCATCCCTAAATAAGATGCAAGGGCTGTCATGTGACCATGCAAGTATCAGCTCATAATCTGTCATCAGCACTGGTATCTCAGTC
>NC_059426.1:45611928-45619428 GCF_021028975.2 Sphaerodactylus townsendi | reverse complement strand
CTGGATAAACAATTCTTCTGACTGTAAAAGATGGCACAGAAAAACATGTGATTTGAACAAACGTGCTTAAGCCCTCTGGGGTCTAATGTTTGTTCTGACACACACTGCCAGGCTGACCCAGCACAATCACTCAGGCGCAGTGTTCATATCATCTCACAAATTGAGGAGTGCTGCAGAGTTTGAGCAATGTTTGAGTCATGTGTTTTGTCACTCCTGAAAATACTTATCTCAGTGTCTCTGTTGAACAAATGTGAAATTATCTTCTGCAAAGGGGCCTCTCCTTGGAATGAATCGAGACACAGGAAATACAAGCAGCTGTAGGGTTCAAAATGGGCAGTACATTTATACAGTTTGCATATTTTCTGCCATTTCAGAATGTCTGTGGACTCTACATGGTTGTTGGTGTTGTTTTTTAGGCCTGGCAAAGCAGTCCAAGTGGGGTCAGGTTACAGGCAAAGATAAAAACCTCTGTGCTATGCGAAGAACTTTACCTGAGACCCTGGAGAGCGTCTGCCCGTAAGATTAAGCAATACTAACCTTGATAAACCAAAGCTCTGGCTCAGAATAAGGCAGCTTCGTGTGTCTGTGTGGGAATAGGGTTGCCAGCTCCAGGTAGGGAAATACCTGGAGATTTTGGGGATGGAGCCTGAGGAGAATGGCATTTGGGGAGAGGAGGACTTTAATGGAGTATAATGCCATACAGTTCATCTTCTAGAGTGCCCATTTTCTCCAGGTTAACTGATCATTATCACCTGCAGAACAGATGTAATAGCAAGAATCCCCAGCTACTACCTGGAGGTTGGCAACCCTCTATGGTAAGCAAAAACAGATATGTGGGCAGATGTTCAAGTTTAAAACAAAGAGCCTTAAGAACATAAGAACATAAGAACAAGCCTGCTGGATCAGACCAGAGTCCATCTAGTCCAGCTCTCTGCTACTCGCAGTGGCCCACCAGGTGCCTTTGGGAGCTCACATGCAGGAGGTTGCTGGGCTTTCTTTGCAAACATGCTGTTAAATGATCTAGAATATAATGGAATATTTGTGTGGATTTAATCTTTGAGAAGGGAAATAGCCTAAGCAGATAAACAGCCCCATCCAATGGGGGGGGGGGGAGGAAAAGGGCACTGGGGAGCGGCGCAGCCTTGTTCTGCCACATTTGCCCTCCCTGGGCTATTACCCTGGTAGAGGTGGCAGATGCCCTGGTCCCTCAACCCCACACTGCAAAACTGGGAAATCTGCCCAATTGGAAGCCTGTGTGTTTAAGGGGGGAAGGGTGAGGCATTCACAGGGGCAGAGCCCACACTAGTTGTCTCTCTCCCAGGATTGAGGGCCAGGAGCACAGCACTTCAGCCCTCAGACTTACACCACACTTTTGGTGATGCAAGTCCTGTTAGCCCTATGGAGCTTTCTGCTGGCGGGGTGGGGTGGAGCTGTTTCTTGCTTCCCGCACTACCAGAAAATCCTCTTGGTGGTGGTGTGCTACTGCCACATGGGTATGGTGTCATCCCATATCCAGGTTTGGATGTGGCTGAAAGTGCCCTACAGGCATTTCTGGCCCAGAAACTAAAGTCTAGTTTAAAATTTATCTAAAGATAAACCAATATTATATAAGAAGAAAGAGCACTTCCATGCATATGCAGAGTGCCATTGTCTCATTCATCAGCAACAGCAGCCTGTCTGTAGTATTAAGGAGTGGGGCTTTCTTCAAGAACAACAATAAAGTCCATGCTCTGAATGCATCTCATTCAGTGTAAACAAACTTCAAATGTTACAGCATAAAAATCCCTGAGTCTAATCCATATCAAGTCAGTCTCACTCACCTCACAGGGTCAGTGTGAAAAAAAAATTTGATGTAAACTGCCCTAAGGTACTTGGAGGAGGAGGAACTTGGAGGAAGGTGCCATAGTAACGTTTTTCCTTGCTATAAAAATTCTCTTATTTCTTTGAATTAGTTGATTTAACACTCTCTAGACTCCAAAGGATGGGAAGACTAACTCAGTGGGAGTAAGAATAAAGCAATGGGATTAGATTGGTGAAACTCTCCATAAAATTACACTATTAGAGCTGCAATGCTTACACTTCTGTTCGATGGAAGTCCTGAAATAAGCTAAATGTATCATATTATATTGTTTTGCGAACATTCTTTAATAAGTGAAATCTGTTAGAGGAATTCTGGAAGCCCTGCTGCTCTATCAAGTACAATTCTCACCACAGTGCCATTTGGAACGAACTAAGCATGAACAGCTGGGAAAGGTGGCATAAGTGCAATGTTTACTTTGATGTTAGGAAAACTTCTTAGCCTAGCCTTACAAATTCAATAACAGCAGTTTAGTTTAGTTGATTGGATTTATATCCCGCCATTTTTATCCAAGGACAGGCTCAGGGTGGCTTACAAACAATACAATACAAATACAAAAATATATATTTTCCATATAAACAGTAAACAATAAAATACTCAACACTTAAAATACTCCGTGGCGCTGCAGTGCAATCTAATAAAGCATTCCTGACTGGACGAGCCGAGGGGAGGGACATACATAGTGATGTAAACCACCCAACCCAGTGATCTCCTAATAATTGATGGAAACAAATGATAGGGAGGGGTAGGAAAACCAGCAGTGATGTAACCGTTGCTGCCTCAACCATGGAAAAGACTGACAAAATTTCTTACAGAGTATGAGCTTTCATGAGTCGCAGCCCACTTCCTCAGATACCACTCAGATAATTCTTCAGATATCTGAAGAAGTGAGCTCTGCATCATGAAAGCTCATGCCCTTCCAGAAATGTTGTCAATCTTTCAGGTGCCACTGGACTCCTGCTCTTTTCTGCTGCTGCAGATAGACTAACGCAGCCACCCACTGTGGCAAATCTAATCACAAAAAGACGTGCTAAAAGTTAACTTTAAATATGCAAACTGATGAGGCTTCAGTCTTCAGGAAAAGAGTGACCCTAAAAGCAGCAAAGCAGAATGACAGCATAATATATTTACACTTTCTGCACTCTGCATATCACTGGAGAAAACTGTGCCCACATCTGGAAGCATAGAATTCTTTACTATCATACGAGTGCTTTGGTATTATCCTAGTGTATGTTTTTCTAATTTGTTAAGTCATGTTGTAAAATGCTCCTGCAACACCCATAACACTGGGTGTATGCTTTAATAAAAGCCTAAACATTTCCACCCTTAAATAGCCTCTCCTTTAGACAGGGTGTGGAAAGCTTGTTCAAATTATTTTTTTCAAAATTCTAAATCTTAAAACAGAAGAGTACACTTAAATGTTGCTTTTGGATTCATCTGTGAACAAGCTGGCTGTTGTCTAAAATTAAGGCAGGATACTGCTCAAACCAAGGCTGTGCCTTGGATGTACCAGAACATTCTTGCAGACTGAACTATTTCCACCACAGAAACCCAAAAAAGGAGAGGGCTATCACTAGCTAGGCCTATCAGTGGCGGCTAGTCCTGTTGACTAAAAGGAGCCTCCACATTCAGAGGCAGTCCTCTGATTACCACTGCCAGGAGGCAACCTCAATGAAAGATTTTGGCTTCCATTGGCTGTTGTTGGACCTCCAGAAGAATTGGCTGGTCACTGTGTGACTGGATGCTGGACCAGATGGTTGGGCTCCTCTTATGATCTTATATTTTAAGGAGAATTTCAAAAGGCATTTGGCTATAGCAAGAAGGAGGCCATATTCCAAGATGGAAGCCTCCTGTATTCAGAAACACTCTGGAAGATCCAGGTCCTTATTTTCACCATTTGAAGGGGGGGTGGGGTTAACAATTAGTTAAAAAAGAGGAACTTCTCAAATCCTTTGGTCACTTTTGGTACTAAAGTCCCATGCTTATGTTTTGAGACAGCATAAAATAAACAACATTCAAACGAACTATTTTAGACATACTATGGATATATTCAGCATGCAATACTGTTGTTGGTGATTTGTTACGCTGAACTATCACTGAAGTTTGGCCTCAAGCAGCCTTAAGGAGGTGCAACAGGTCTACTTCTACAGGTCTACTTCTACCAGGCCCTGAGCATACCATGGGGCTATTCCTTTGATATCTCCTGTTGGGTTTTCAATCTGTGCAGAACAATCAATTATAAGATGCCTTTTCTGTGTTCTCTTGCCTGGTGTATCTGCAGTGCAGCTTTTCCATAGCTAACTGCTTCATGCATTCCTGCCTATAGCTTGAACTCCTTGACCATCCAAGGAAGATAGTTTTAGAAACCCAGCAGTCCAGCCTCCTGATCCAGCAGGCTAGTGTTCTGTCCACAACTAGTTGGTCATCCACTAATAATTATTCTGTCTGCTTATCCCCAATTATCAGGCACATTGCTGGCAATTTCCCTTCAGAACCCCCAAAACCATGTTATCCTTGCTGCCAATCTATAATCTCCCCACTATGCTGTTCAGCACTTGAAATTTTGAATCACAAATATAAGTGACAAGAGAGGATTGTTTCAGTCTTCTGTATATTTAAAACCAAATAAAATTAATGGTAAATTAGATACCCATACAAAGCCATAGTTTAAAGCAGAACAATTGCTGAATGCCTTACATACTATTGTAAACTTTCTCTAGCCTACGTGAGAAGTTAGACTCTGGAGAATTTGGGAGAACGAGCGTTTGGCAGAAGAAAGCTTGGCTTCAGAATTGAATATCATAATTCTGATTCTTAATGTCTAAGGTAGTGACAACATACGATTGACACAGACACAACAGAAGCAAGATACTTTGCAAAGTACAAATGCACTTCATTACTTAAGTTCCTGTACAAAGACACAGCTGTGAACTAGGCACTGGACAGAAAGGTTCACTTTCCTTTTACTGTAATGCGACAGCATTTAACAAATGAGCCTTCAGAAATAAATGCGTTTTTAAGTATAGATGAGTCCTATAGAGGAAACCACCCACAAGATGCAAGTATGTGTTGACATCCACACTGAGAATCCTGTTTTCAACATTCTTTCCTCACAGCTAGGTGGCTTTGTAAGAGACAGTAGTAATGCTGACTTTCCCATTTGGTAAACTGGTCCAGGCATAAAGAGATAGCCATCTCATGGAAGAAGTTGAACTAGCTCACACATAGATAGCAGTTATTTGTTTGCATCATAATCATTCTAAGAAGATTCACGTAGGAGAGGGAGGCTGTGCAGCAATGCCTGATTGATCCGATAGATATAATCAGAAGTACTGATCCTATATATAATCAGAAGTATTCCCCAGATATATGAAGAAAATTACATGGAAGTGCAGATATGTGGGGGCAATTAAAATATTTACTTTTAATGCATGGAAGATGTTAAATGGCAATTTCAAGTATAAATAAGACTTTTCATATTCTTAAGGAACAAAGACTGACACCTGAGAGAAAGTGCTAGCCTTGTTACATTGCTGAAGGCAAAGGAAAATGGATATATCTTTCTTTGTAAAGCAGGGGTAATTTCCATTTCATTGTACAGGAAAAGCAGTCTGTGGGAGAACGAGGACTTTTACTGTTGCCACCCAGGTAAGTCTGATAGGAACTTCCTTGGTCTGCCTCTTAGGAGAGTTAACAATGAACAGCCCCAGCGCTTGCTGGAGTTAAGGGCGAACATTGCTGCAGGTGAACTTGGCTGCTTCTCATCAGTCAGACACTGAGCACTTTTCCCTGACAAGGTGTGGATTTATGAGATGAGAGCAAAATAATTCTCTCTTAGCTGCAGACTATGATGTGGTTCAGTAATTCTTGGGCTCTTTGCTAACCCGAGAGCAGCAAGAAAGCTTACAAAGGAACCTTCCAGTGAACTCTGAGACGGGGGAGGTGGGGAACGGTTTTTGCTTTTAAAAAAATGAGAAAGGAACCAAAGTATAGATAGACACAAAGTGCTCATCTGTCCTGGTTATTATTATAAAAGAATATAACACCTGTATCCACTCACATTAGTGTAGATAGATGGCAGAAAGAATGAAAGGCAGACAGACCATCATTTGACAAGTGACATCTTTCACTGGTATACAACAGTGTCAAAAAGATTCACTACAGTATTTAAATATGCTGATGGATGACATAGAAAAGGAGAGGGAAAACCCCTCTCTTTACCTATCATTTCAGGGCTAATACCAGTTTGGGGTAGGTGGTTAGGGTTGTTCAGTTTCACTCAGCAGAACTTCATGCAGAAAGGGATATCTTTTAAATCCCTCTTCCTACATGCTGTGGCCCCAATCCAATCCAAATCACAGCCCTGCACGCACCCACTTAAATATGTTTGGAAGATCTAGCCATAGATCTCTCAGCTGCACATATAGTTTGGCCTGGGTGGGAAGGGAGAAAAAGAGAGAGTTTTTTAAACTAAAACTATTTTTTTATTTGAAGTAAAACAAATTAGTTTAACAGAACTCTGTGAATCTTGAATATATGAACCTTGACAGATAGATTAGCTTGATCTCCATAGTTATTATGGGCTATTATGTAAATCCATATTTACTGAGATGTTCAAACTGTAGATTATTGAGTCTGGATATTATAATGGATTCTTTGAAGTGGTTATGATCTGTCACATAACATACTTGCTGTGCAAAAGGTTTCTGGATTTTGTTGTTGTTTTTTTAAGTGAAGTTGGGGTCTTTTTTTAATGCTGTGAATAGGAGCTATCAAAACAGCAAACCCTTTGAGCAATTTGAGTCTCTGACATCTATTGGTGGTTGTGAGTATTTTACACCGCAGTCATTGAGGTTTTGTCAACATTTAGCTGGGCAGCTTCAAGCGGATTCAAAAGACGAGAGAAGTGCAAGTACTCCCAAGTGAAATCTGCATGCCACCCTGGGAAAACATGGCAGGTAAAATGTAACTTGAACAATATTTAGATTGAAATTTCATGCACCATAGTCACTCCATTATACATACTTGCTCCCAGTATACTGAGCTGTCAATACTTAGGGACATGTCAGATGAGCAGCTACCACATCTCCAGGTGGTGGTTCTTTATGTAAGTGAAAGAGACTTCTGCATCCATCTCAGACAGAAGTGCCTGTCTATGAAAAGTTGCAGTGGGCATGTTGCAAGTACGTGGCAATTTATCACAGATACATTACAATATTTGGATGTGAATAGCTATGCCATGGTGAAGTATTGAGAAATGGCTTGGAGATGTTAACATGGCATCTCTGCCATATCCTAAAATAACTGGTAATGCATAGTATATGAGAAGTTTTACAGCTTCCTTTTACAACCAGGCCTTCTATCAAAGACCTTATGGGTCACTTTGAAAAGATACTCTCTGAACACATTTAGGTCTTGATTTGTATCATGAAGCCATCCTTAAATTTAAAAGGTGCAAGAGAGGGCCTTGATACAGAATAGATTATTATCTCTTTGCATACCTGATTTTATTTTACCAGCATGGGTTCCTAAGGATTTATTTACAAGAGCACCACAGTTCCCACTGCTTTAGTAATGGCTGAGGAAAAATAAGTTTAAAATACCTTGTAACCTCTATTAAAACAGCCCCCGTTAATTCACAC
>NC_059426.1:45529428-45601928 GCF_021028975.2 Sphaerodactylus townsendi | reverse complement strand
TTAAAGAAGTTCCACAAAGGTCAACCTAAATTTGTAACAGATAAGAAAGGCTGCTTCTCACAACTATCTTTGGTGTGGCAATCGCTGCCCACATCAACTAGCCACAGGCTAATGGCACATGCACAACTTGTTCACTCTGCCTAAACACTGCTGCAAGGGGGCTAAATATCCCTGCATAAGAGTAGCAACTAAAAAGCAATGTGCCTAGTCCAGTGTGTGTCAAATGGTCTTGCTCATGAGCATCTCCACGCACAGCACCAGCAGTTAGCATGAGCAGCAACTGCCTTGTTAGAGGTGGCTGTGTTCTCCATTCAGGATTAGGTCCTCATTCACTGTTAAATGGGATCACCATGAGAGAATCAGTTTTTAGAAAGTAACCAGAGTGGAGCGACTGCAAATCTCTTTGGTTACAGTATGTGTGCTTGCTTTTTGTTGTTGTTATTGTTTTCAAATTAAAGCAGAACAAAGAAGAAGAACTAGGATATCCTGAAGAACATTATGATGAAGGTAGACACTAAGAAAGAGATGTAAACCTGGATTTGGAAATACTGTTTAATATGCAGTACTGAATTTAATCCACCCTGCCTGGGACTTGGGGAATGCAGACTGAGGGATATATTTTTAACCTTAATGTGATGTACTGGGAGTGGACACATTCATTTCCATTCCTGCACTGAGTGCTATAAAGTCATAAGGGATTGTTGGGAGGTGGGGCCAGGAGGTTCAACAGGGATATCTGCTCAGCGTCCAGTTCTGATGTAGTTACTCAGGCTAAACTACCAGTACCAATCTGCCCTCTTTCTAGGGGCAGATTTAAACCTAATGATACTTAATAGCAATGACTGCTGCCTAATAGGGATAGAATTCCACTTAATGGGAATGCCTTTGGGGATTTAGTAGTGCTTAGGTGATTTATGTGTCAGCCTTACGCTGTTTCTGCGTGTGCGTCTGCTCCTCTAACAACAGCTTTTAGACCCCATCCTGTACATCAATCTTGCCCCTTAGCTCTGCCACAAGAAACAAGGCAAATGGATTTTCTTTCTTTTTTTTTTCAAATAGAGCTGTTTCTGGGGAGGAGGGGCATACTACTCCTTCCAAACTGCCCAAACACATCAGGTTGCCATATGCCAAGGGTCTCACAGCTGGTCATGTTGCTGTCATGTGGTGACTAGAATACCCTAACCCCTATTTTAGTGCAAATATACAGCCCCCAAAGCAGCCTGTTCAATCACTGAGCAGGCCATCCACAGCTGGGCAAATGCTTCAAATAACATCTAATGGGTCTCCCTTTTAATCGAAGTACAGAACAACAATGTGCAAAGATCACAAACACTTCTGATAAAACCATAGCTACAGAATCTCTCCTATCATGAGTATTCACATGGCAAAACCACAGAATTTATTTGCAACAGTGGCTAAGTGCCATGGGACAAGGATCGCCATATCTGTTATCCAAGGCTCACATTCTTTTTTAAAAAAGCATAGCGGGCATCCTGCTTTGTCTAGCATACATAAGCGTACCACATATCTCTTAGTGAACACCATATCATTTGAGGGAAGGCTTGTCTATGAACGGGGGCACACATTTAAAAATAGACTATCAGGCTTTAACTCCCCACTTTGTATTATTGTTTACAGGCAAAGGCCTTCCTTTCAAAAATTATTGCTGTCCCATATAGGGGTGTTATATATTTGATCAAAGACTTGGCCTACCTCTTTAAAGGCCCTCCACCACCAAGAAAAGATACAGCTAACTTCCTATATTTCTGCAGTCCAATCCCATCATGTTCTTCTGCCTCCTGTGCATAAAAACTGGCGTCCCACATAACACAGCACACCGAACAGAAGAGTGGCAGCAGGAATAAGCATTGTCAGAAGCAGCACTTTGGAATCTTTAACTAGGGTTACTAGCTCTGGGCTGGAAAATCCCAGGTTTTGGGTGTGGAGCCTGAGGAGGATGGGGGGGGCGGGGATTTCGGTAGGGTATAATGCCATAGAGGCCACCTTTCAAAGCAGCCATTTTCTCTAGGTAAGCTGATCTCTCTCGTCTGACAATCAGTTGTAACTCCAGGAGATCTCCAGCCACGCCTTTGAGCCTGGCAACCCTAGCCATAATACATGGTCCCAAAGAAAATATACAACACTACAAGGCAAGTGTATCATTCTACTGTTAACTTCTAAACTTCCAGTGATGTATGATTTAGGAATAACAAATGACAATGGCACAATTCAAATTCTATGAATTCATCTGATTTGAGCCTGGGGTCCACTTATGCTTCCACTTATGGCATATGACAGAGAGGATCAGCGACCAGTGACCAATTACCCAGGGGGAAGTTGCTGCACAGTGGAGAACATCAGGGCAACTGGAGAACATCAGGGCAAGAAATCTTTGTCCCAATGTGCTTCCTACCTGGTGCGAATTGGGAGAAGAAGCATGTCGGGACAAAAAAATATTATCCTGACACACTTTTTCTTGTGGCGCGCCGAGAGAGGAAGTGCATGGGGGCAAGATTTCTTGTCCCAACTTGCTTCCTCTTGCCCCGTCTTTTAGCACTTCTGGTGTGACTTTTGCACCAGAGCAGGGCAAAGGTGGGGGCAGAACCAGCCATGGGTAATCGTCCAGTGTATTCATGTCAGAAAAGAATACCTTTTTTTTTAAACGTAGGGATTTGAGTGGCTGAATCCCCACTCAGTCCCCCTTCACCCAAATTTTTGACTCTACAAGTAAGCTCTCTGCTTGGAATTAAACAAAAGTACAAACAGATCTGCCAGGTACAATGCAGGCAAGCTCAGCTCCATTTGTAATCAGATTTTAATCCCACTCAGCATCTGCTTCATTTGGATTTGTGAAGATCTCTGGGGATCTCTTCAAGTCCTGCTAATATAACAACTGAATGATGCCAAAATACATACTCAACGGTACTAAGTTTACCTTTTATTTCAAAAAGTATACACCTTTTCTATTAAATGGCAAACCAGCAAATGTGTCTATATATTGTGTTAACAGAAGGAGAAAAAGAAACTAAGCAGAACATCACAAAGGTAATCAGCTCATTCTCTGTTTGTGTATATTACAGCCCTAGGGTAGTACACAGTTGGCAGGTGAGTTTGAGAGCCATTGAGCACTGTGGAGTTTTCCCAATGTATTGTAATTACAGGAACACTTGTGTTAAATATCTTAATCACTATGAAAATTCAGTGTGTAATAACCCTAGCTTTTGCCTTGACAGCAGCAGGCTTGGTTTAAGCAACCAAACTAAGAATCAGAAAAAAGGGTTCTTTTTCCACTAAATTAACCTGATGTTTTCAGGCAAATAATCTAAAACTACTTGAGTCAGCTGATGTGTTTATAATGCTGGGATAACCAGTCAAGAACTACATAATTCAAACGAAATGGCTATATCACCCTGCTTGGAATTCTTTCCCCTTTTTCTGGTACTTGATTGATGTACATATTTTAGACATGAAGTGATTAGTCTAACATTCCCCATCCAATATCCTTGAAAATGATGCTGGGGGTAAAGTCTTGAGGACAGTAACTTAACTCAGAATTGCGAGTCTGCCTGAAAAATAAATGTACCCGAGACAGACTTCTGTGGAATAAAATAAGAGATTTTAGCAATTCTAGATTCAGTCCTTAGTACTAGTACAGTTATAGAGATTACCTGTGCTAAGGACTTGATCTAGATTAGTTGTGTGAATTTAACCATGGAAAATGACTAGTGACTCCAAACAGTGATATCATATTGAAAGACATATCCAGCTGTTTCAGTAGACTGCAGATGTGCTCTACAAACTGGAAACGAAAAGAATATCCAGTTGTGCATCTACATCAGCTACATGCGCAGAGGCCTGTTTTGTACATAGATCTAACTTGCTGAATCAGAGCATTGTCCATACAGAGTTGAAACCAATTTGAAATGTGATGAATCTAGAATCTTAACTGAAAATAATGGCATAGCAGACAGAAAGACAGAGCAGACCAAATCCTGCCCTCTTGCCACCAAAACCTGCCCGCTTAAATATAATGGAGGATTATAATTCCTCTCCACAGTTTTGTTGATGGCACTCACTCAATACTTTATTATTCTTGTGCACAAGTGCATTGTTGCCATGGGTAAAAATCTAGCCCTCAGAAACCATCCCCTCCAGAACCATTAGCCAAGGATTTCTGGATTGATATTTTGGAAGCCTCTGGGGAAATCAAACAGTGTATGAATTTGTGAGGCCCACCCACTCTACATGCATTTCAAGGTAAAAGCATTTGGCACAATACTCTTCACCACTATAATATTTTGAAAAATATCAGTGGCTGAGCTGCTCCAATTACACTTCAAGGTTTTGTTTTTTTTAAAGATCTGTAATTTTGGCAATTTTTATTAAAAGTTACCTCATTCAAGACACAAATATTCCCAGGTTCTCAGAGATCTGGCACAAAGTGGGAACACTTTGGGATACAAGAAAAACATAGGTGGGGAAAAATATATGAAAAGAAAACATATGTAAAAGAAAACACATTTAAATTTGTTTCCACGTATGAGATCATATTTCTGGCACTTTGTAGAAGCCCTATGGAAGCTGTTATTTCCAATACTGGAATTCTACAGTGACTAAATTGGTGTTAAATTTAAATCTGTTCAGGAAGTAATAGTCAATCTGCATTTCACATAAAGACTCTCCCAGGCAAAATCATTTATACAAGGTAAAGTTGGCAAAAGGAAGTCCAGTGAAGAGGGGGAAGGGGAAAGTACATTTTAACCCATGTTTTTCAGATCAGATGCTGCATAAGGTACTTTGTTTTAAAAAGTGAAACTGCTTAGTTAGAATACAAATAATGCTACCAGCACATTTTAATAATGTCAAGTAACAAAAATTCTCATTTTAAATGCATTGCAAACCAATATAAGTGAATAAATTTTATGAATTAATTGCCATTATTTGCCACTGCTACTGCAATGAAATGAAATGTAAGGAGCTTTAAAACACACGTGCAACCATGTTAGTTGATATCCTTTACCACACATTCATTATTATGTTTTTAGAACTTTGTTAACATACAGCACGAGCCTTATAACAAATGATGGGATTAAAATGTTTCCGCAGAGTTGCCTGCCGTTCTTCCTCAGACTGATTCTTTGGCTAGTTTTTCCATCCACGTGATTCTACACATTTAATCAGAGTGGTTTAGATAACACTCTAAACCAGGGGTGTCCAACAATTGATCATACTGGCAGAGGCTGATGGGAATAGTCCATGAATATCTGGAGGACTAGAGTTGGACACCACTGCATTAAACCATAACCAGAGTACTGAAAACTTGGGAGACCAAGATTCAAAAACCCCCTTAGACATGGAGCCACGTGACTTTGGGTCAATCACTTTCTCCGAACATAATCTCCACATCACAGGCTTGTTATCGAGGCAAAACGGTGAGGGCAGAGGAACAAAAATTGATGCTGCTCGACCCGTCCATGGAAGAAGGGTAGGATAAAAAAGTACATGGGTAATCCGCAGCCAAACTGGCCATAACCAATTCCTCCCCTCTCCAAAAAACAACAACCCTTAGAATTCTTCATCTACATTCTAGATGTGAATGCTTGTGTTTGTTTTCTTTGGACTACGTAAAGATATATCCCTCGTTACTAGAAATAGCAAAATATAAAGAAAGGCTACAATCCCAAGCCGCTTCTTTTCCTACAAGCCTTCCTGTTTCTCATTTATTTAATTCCAACAATGTGCTAGGTGCAGTACAAGACATAAGTTACATGCACACTCCACCCAGAGGACTTACAATCTATTTATAAACACAGAAATCTGGTCTGAATATTTTCAGCAACAAGAGCAAGCGCTAAATCCCGTTAATACTAATAGCTTACAGTGCAACATGCTCCTTGAACTGAACCTCCAAATTACAAATTCATGGACAAACATCCGAAAGAGGCAGAAATTTACCTAAAAGTGGGCTGTTAAAAAGAAAATCTGCCGGGTGAATAAAGAGTACAGTCAGCAGGCCTGTCGGGATACATTCTGGTAGCCACTGTATAATAATTTCTATTGCACTGTTTGGGCTACTGTGTCATCATGTTAATTTTCATAGGATGAGCCTATGGATGCCGCCAACAAATCTGAGGCATTCCACTGTTGTGATGCAATGTTGTGCCGTGTGAAAGGCTTGGCAATATACAGCACCTTCCTCAGTTTTGTGTCATGATCTACATTCTTTTTACACAACAGATCAATGGAGACTCAGCATATAAGTGGAGGGGAGAGACGGCAGGTCACTTCAGTGGCAACTCCACCCCCATGCATGCACATTCACCTTGACGTGTATAAAACTCTTTTGTATGTACAAGTGTATGTATGTAGGGCTCTCTCCTCATGACTGAAAACCCTGCTTTTTTAGCATTCTGATCCTATAGAGGGGCTCCTGTATATGTTTGCCCCTGCATAGGATTTCTACACAAGTGCGCCCACAGATATAATTGAAACCACACATTTAGCCAGGTACTGGTCCTCAGTTTAATTTGTAAAGTCAACACATGCTGGCTCCTTGTTACAACAGATGTACTCACTTAGATGCCAAATGCACAGGCATCCCCTGTAACATGTAAACAGGACTTTATTCTTCATGGATTTGTTGTGTGAAAAGGTCTATATAGGATCTGGAATAGGACATTCAGTGACATGTAATGTAATAGATATGTATTTTGCTCAAAGTTGTGACTTCCTCTAGGTACTACTGTTACGTGATTATGATTTTTTCTTATTGTGTGGGATATTGTGATTTGTTTTTGTGGCCTTCCCTTAAAAAACAAATCACAAAATGCCACACAGTGGGAGAAAAAGTCATGGTTAATGGGAAAGAGCAACACATCGCACTCCCAGCCTCATGACATCGTGCTAAGAACAAGGATGAAGGCTGCTTGTGAAGTCCATGTTGTACATTTATAATCCTCCTTACTTTCTGGGACAATAACAATTTATTTATGAAGTCTATTGAGCTTCTACAACAGAAAGCTTCAGTGGTAAGTTTTATATCTTACCAAACTGAAGCACTTCAGTTCTAAGTCACTGATTTAACATGCTTCTCACAAATATGTGTCCCATTGAGACACCTGATGCACTTTTCTCCTTGGATTTACACTGCTGGTCTCTGGCAAATTCTGTCCTCAGTCCCTCTGGAACAGCAGTGTAATGATGTGAACTTCTAGTGTTTCCAAGCTAATGTCAGGATTGAGTTTAAGAATGGTGGCCACCTCAGCTATTTGAACTATCCCCTTCTTTTTCTCACATTACAGTTTAATATTGTACAATTGGTATGATTACTGGTGAAATGCACACACAGTTTAATATAGTACAGTTGGCTATAGTACAGTTGGCAGAATTGCTGGTAAAATGCACACACACAAACCCACTCCTCTCTGCACACAAGTTCTTATTTTTCAGTTGCAGAAATAATAAGATGATGCAAAGTTAAGCTGCTTGCATATTGGTGGCGTGATCAGCATTATATTGGCTGATTACTGTGCCCCCCCCCCCCATCAACTCCCTCTCACTCACATGCAGCCAAAAACTTGTATAAATATCCACAAATACAAAAGAATATTTACATAGGCCTCAATTCTGCTACCACTCACCATGAAATGCCACTGGAATCCAGGAATCCCTCTATACTGTTTTCCAACTGATTGCAAATGCAGTTTTACGAGTATTTTTTAAATCTGTGCTTTGAATTCATACTATAAAGAAAGCTTCAGCAAAGTCATAAATGAAACCCTTTATCCTTCTTTGATGTATCAAAAACATATTGTTCCATTTACTTTCAAGAAAAGTTTTTTCCTAAGCAGTTTCCTAAACAATTCTGGGAGAATCAGGGGGTACTCGTCACCACGGACAGTATTAGAGGTTTCTTCATCATGTGCCAGCACTCGCCAAAATAAAATAGGCAACTGGAACTAAAAGTTGGCCTTAGGTAAATACAGAACTTCCAGTGACTGAGAACTGCTGTACTCGAAAAGCTTTAGTACACTGAGATAATACAGGAAAGACAAGTATTTATTTATACTATATGAAGTGAGGCACATGCCCCGTCGTCCCCCCCCCCCACACACACACACACAACCAGGGGATGAAGAACAATTTCTCTTCGAGAGACCTGGCTTTAACAGAACAAGAATGTTCCTCACACCGACACCTCAACATTTCAGTTTTTTTAAAAAGGTTAATACCCACTGATACATGTGAGAAAGACACAGGACTGTTCCTGATCCCCTAGCACACTATTATCTGAATTACGAGCTGAGTTTTAGTTTGTATAACCATATACAGCTTTTCGACCTTGATTATATGGCAAATGGATCTCCTGGATCTTCTGTCAAAAAAAAAATGTACTTTGATTTGGCTAAACTCATCATACGCCATAGTTTATCAAACTACAATTTGTTTTCACATGAAACCAATTCTACATGTGTGACATAATCAAGGGGAAATAAAAACTGAGCTATCTAGGCATGTATCCAGTGGCTGCATGAACTGCTCACGAGCAAAAGTTTTTGTACTTTTGTTCATTTTCCCCACAGGATAGTGAACTTGTAAAAACTATTCCCTGTTGTTGTTTTTTAAAGCAGCCCCGGCATTTTCCACACTTGTCATGTCTGTGCCATTGCAATATCATGAAGTAGGGACTTTGGGAATGCATCATTTCAATGAAAGAGAACTTTAGAATCTACACCATGTATTACAGAGGAATTTTGGATCTCCATTGCATGTTTTACCACTTGGATCTCCATTGCATTTGGATCTCCATTGCATGTTTTACCAAGATGCCGAGAATCTTCTGCAGTAATTACCAGTGGGAGTGAGGAGAAGTTAGCCACCTGAAAGGTGTTGCAACGTCATGCAAGCTCACTACTACAAAAGCCCAAACAATAAAACTCTCTGATTTTTTTGAACATTTCAGCAATACTATACAACATTATTCAACTACTCATCACTGCGAGAACAGGCAATCAGGGAAGCTAATTTCTTAATTAGCTCTGCTCCGGCGGTAATGATTGTAGATCGTGTCAACTAAAATCTGTTTGGATTTCTGTAAATTGGAGGCCGACAAGCCTGCAGTTCCGTCGCCAACCTGATAACTCTCACCCCCCTGTCTTTTGTTTTTCCTCCCAGCCTTTTTCCTGTCGCCATCTCGGTATTTAATCTGACACCGCCAGGCAGCAAGGAGAGTTTACTCTTCCTCTTCACGAGAAAGAGAGAGAGGAGGAGGAGAAGGAGGAGGAAAAGCCAAACATTTACGTGGGGACAGGAGGGCTGACTGAACAGGAAACCTGGACCAAGCCTAAACTTCTGACAAAAGCCTTTAATATTTTCTACATTCCTCCAGGCATTGCCTTCTGTAGTAGGACATATTCCTTTCAAGTAAGCTCTGATAAGGGAATTCAGGAGGTTTTTAAAACAGGAAATGTATAGCCTTGTAGGTCTAACACTTTATTTACTTTGTACGTTATAGCTTTAAACTAATGTACATCCTTCCCGTTCACATCTGGCATGCTAATTCCACAGCCTTTGGAACAACTTCAAGAACTGATAATAAAACAAAACAAAATTAATCCTCAAAACCAAGAAGGTTTAATGACATCGCCTTACCTGATCAGAGAAATATTATGTGTCCAACCTAATATGAGGAATAAAAAAGCTCATCTACTTTCTAAGTACACATAAATACAAGGCAGAAAGTCCCCCTGCCCCCCCGGGGCCAGATTTGCCAGGCTGTGATTTGAACTAAGCTTCTCTTGGACCAGGTCAAACATAACTTATCAAATTTCCTGCCCTACTCACCCCACTTTATATTTTAGTTCTTGGAGTCATGTAAATATGCAGACCATAACCTTGATATAGTGTAAAACTATTACTCTGATATTATAGATTTGAAGGCCATTTCTGGGATATTTAATTGGAGGCTAGATTCATTCTTGTTTTCCGTAAAACATAAAAACTCCAAGGGCAAAATCCAGCAGGGACTTCCTCTACATTAAATTCATCCAAAGGAATGGGAGCTGGACGTCACAGCTGTCCATCTAGGGAACTACTTCAGAAATGCTCCTCAGGTGCCACTGCCCACACTGTCTATGAATTAGACCTTTATGTCTTTTGGGGTGCACTTAGGGGATATCTGTTTAATCAGAGATATGTCCAAGGAATACAATTCTATTTTATAGTGGGTGGCTAAAGACCCATTTTTGTTACTTTGGACTGCTCAATAAATAATAAACTCATTTGAGGAAAAAAAGATTTCTCTCCCCCCACCCCCATCTACTTATAGTTGGGATCTGAAGGGCAGATGACAAAAACTTGGAGTTGCATTGAGTTGGTAAATGAAAAAGGACCCACAGTTACAGTCACAAATATAACCAAAAAAGCATTATCAGCTACAATAATGATAGAAACACTGATACTCATGCAAACAAAAATCTGATGAAAGCCAAGCCCCAGGCTCAGCGAAACACCAAGGACTTCTGTGCTGAACATTAAATAGGAAAAGTCATGGAATTTGCTTAGTTAGATCCTTTTTGTTTCATGAACTGCACAATGAAACAGGGAATTAGTTCAGGGGAATTCTCCAGATGTTCAAACTGGGTGTTCCTCATCAGTTTTTACCAGCATGGCCAATTGGCCATGCTGACAGAGGCTGATGGGAATTGTAGTTCCTGAACATCTGGAGAGCCGCAGGTTCCCTACCCCTGAGCTAGATCAAGGAAAGTTTTTCTCTGGTGCTGTTCATCCATAAGATACCACGCCTTCCAAGGAAGACATTAGTGGTCTTTCCAATACAGTGGCTCACAGATAAACATTACTCATGTCAAGAAACAGTTGGCTACCCCAGAGCACAAAAGCATCAAACAGTAGCTCCAAACACTACAAAATTCTTACACCAAAAGTACTTCTGTGTAGGAAGTTATATCAAGTAGATCATCAAGTGACGGCATGTGCTTGTGTATTTCACTAGCTGTAGACATTCTAGGAATCTATGTCTGGCTGCAGATTTTTGGTACATGTGCATAGCTTGTTTTTGTGAGAAAACACATGCAAGTGCAATCAGAACACCTGACGTTGGTATAATGGAAAGATGCAAAAGTCCTTTTCTAGTTGGAAATCTGTAATGATTCTCATGACCTTGATCTTTTTATTTTTATCATCAAACTCTGCTATTGTTAATAGGCATGATTTTAGTCTAAGAATTCTGAATTTCTACGGGTCACAAAGCACCAAAACTGTAAACAGTACTCCCCATTTATCTTAGTTCCTGATTATCCAAATATTTTGAATCGTCTATTCATTCGGGGGAGGGCGGGTTATAAATACAAATAAATAAATAAACAAACAAACAAACAAACAAACAAATAAATAATTTTGGTTGACCAGCCTAACCCAAACTTATCAAATCTCAGAAGCTAAGTCTGGTTGACTCTAGTTAGTACTTGGATGGAAAACAACCAAGGAAGTCCTGCTTTGCAGAGCTAGGCAATGGCAAACCACCTCTGATGAATATCTCTTGCCTTGAAAACCCTATGGACCCTTCCACACATAAGAATAATGCACTTTTAATCCACATTCACTCCACTTTGAAGCTGGATTTTACTGTGCGGAATAGCAAAATCCACTTTCAAACAATTGCAAAAGTGAATTGAATGGGCATTATTTGAATGTGCATTATTCTGCATGTGCGGAAGGGGCCTTTGTGGTTGCCATAAGTCAGCTGACTTGACAGCATTTCCACTACCATAAGCAATCTAGAAGAATGCAGCTGTCTTCTTTTCAGTGCAAGCAAACTGATCACAAAGTATGTAGCATCAGTGAAGGTCTTTCTCTCTCAACTACTTGCATATGATTATGAAAGAATTCAAACTCCCAGAGTGCTTTGTACTATCCTTCTCGGTACACATTAGTACACTATATTACTACCACCCTCAAAAGTGCCAAGCAATGCTTAAATCTTTAGTGTGAAGTGAGGTTAAATGATATAGAAAACTTCCAGTGGGTTCTCTGCAGGAGCAGGAGTTGCATTTTGAATGAGTTTCATCAAATTAATATTACAGATCAGTCTCTCCTGTAGAAACAATGCAAAACCTCTAACTCCAGTTCATACCACATCACTTTGGGTAGCGTTGTCTATGTGGCATTGGAAGCTTTGATTCTGCTCCCAAAGCAATGTTACAGGAATTCCCCTGCGATCCAGCTAAATGTAGATGTTAACATCCATCTCATCCCCCACTCTGATCTATCCAATCAACCACAAGGACAGATAAACTGGTAAATCTTCCTCTGGTTAACCAAAAAGGGGGCGGGGGAAAGATAGTAGTTCACCTTTCCCAACAGGAGAGATTTAATTTGGGAAACATGTGACTTAGGAGGAGGGGAATGGGTGAAAGCCGATTTCATTTACTGTAAAAAAAAACAAACCAGCCTTCAAACGCTACAAAGTTACCTGACTCAGCTGCTTGTAGAAATCAAATTCAGTCAGAGATAACAGCTAATCATTTGTCACAGTAAGAAGCAATTCCCTGAAATCGGAAGGGAAAACCTGCCGCTTCAATCCTCAGGTCTGTCAGATTGCTAGAAATTACATTCTGCTCTGACTAACCTCTGCACTTGGACTGCTAACAACAAGCAGTCTAGTCTATCAAAAGAGAATATCATACAACCAGGAACAGCTTTTGATTTGTTCTATTCCAATAACCTGGAAAAAAAGTTTATGGACATACTTTGCTGCCTAGACCTCAATTTTCACCAACCTGCGTACAGTTTTGAATTTATGGCTTCACGGACAGAGAGAGTAAT
The DNA here is from genome assembly GCF_021028975.2 of Sphaerodactylus townsendi. NCBI lineage: Eukaryota > Metazoa > Chordata > Lepidosauria > Squamata > Sphaerodactylidae > Sphaerodactylus > Sphaerodactylus townsendi. Next base: position 45,589,085 of record NC_059426.1, on the reverse strand, counting down.
GTGGATAAAATTTACAGGCTGATTATCAGTTTCTTCATAGTAAGAAAATTAGAGCTGATTTCGTAACTCCACAACAGATATTTGCTCTTTGATGCTCTGACGAAGGACGTGCAATTCTGAACTCCTCAATTAAAATGTTACATAGAAGTTCATATTTATGAATTTTTACGTTGTGTGAAGTTTCAAAATGCAATTTATATGCATTTGCAGTTCTCTCTGGGAGTAAATTAAATGTATATGCTTCTATACAAATACTATTTGTGCAGCAGTCATGTTATAAGTTTAATAAACAATGATGTATCACCTGTTTCTAAGAGTTATAATTCACTTGGCAGTGGAGAAGCTGGGAGCTGAGATACAATGCGTTTTCTATAGTTAACTCTGTTATCTATGCTACAAGTATGCTTATAGCACTGGGAGGGGGAGAATAGGACGGTGCAGAAGAAAGACTTGGAGAACAAGTGTATACTGGGAGGGCGGGAGCAGCTTAAAAGAAAATAAAAAAGAATAACGGTAGTTATAGTGTGTATATCTCTGAAGGCTTGTCTTACCCAGGAGGCTAACACTATTAGCAAAACAAGTTTAGGCAAATCTATTCATTCTAGTTTTATTAGCAGGTAATGAAAAGGTGTAAGTTAAAGTGCGAAATGAATCTGTATTTTGAAAACAATATTGCAGCAAACAGCTTTGTGCAGCCTGGTCTCTTTACATTATGGTTACGTGTAGTACAATGCTTTCTAATAATGCAAAATTGTAGTTTTCAGTTGGCGATACAGGCTAAGGAAGGAAATTAGATTCACGCGTGCTGAAAAATGCCTGTCAGCAGCACTGTACTTTATTTCTTTTGCTGTTAAAGCCCACTCACAAGACCCTAAACTGAACTTGTTTTCCAGTCTGAGCAGACATTGTTATCTGTTGGGTCTGTGTGTGCATGTAATAGGGTGAACCGCTTTATCATTTGTACAAGATTCCAGTATTATTGTGCCAAGTGCTGGGATTTTAGACTGTTTTAAGTGAGTCGCAATATGGTTACAATCCAGTGACATGCAATGAGGTCAATGGTTGGGGTAGCACTGGGTTTCCGCCTTCCCGCTGTACACACTAAATACAAGCACACTTTAAAACAGTAATGTACATGCTCCCAGTTTAACAAGTCAATAAGGAAGGATGTGAGTTAAGAAGGAATTTACAGCTATGACTCCAATCAATATCAAAATATACAGTCATGGATGCTTGACAGCATTGACCTACAAGAAGGGTTTAAGGTTACTCATATTTAAATTTTTCAATACCCACTGAAAGACTGAGTATTCTTTTCCGCCACAGCACCAGTACATCATCAGGGGTGAAGCTGGGCTCGTGGCTGCTACACTCCTCACATCATCCTCTATTTACATTGAGTTCCGCAAAAACCCTGCAAAACCCCCTCCTACGCTGCCATTGGCCCACAGGCTGTCAGTTGGGCCTTACCAGCCCCTTTGCCCAAAACCCCGCCTCTCCTCTTAGACCAGGGAGGGGAGTGGCAGGCGCAGCTATTCTATGGTTGTTTGTATACTGCTGCTAGGCCCATCTGGCTATTCCTCCCTCCTCCAAGCTGTTTTGCTTGGAGCCCAGGCTCCTGCCTGCAGATTTGTAGCTCCAAGGGGGCAGGGGTGCGGCGGGGGCATTCCAGGGCGGGACAGGGACAGAGGACGCACCGGTGCACTGGGCACTTTCCCCCCTTGCTATGCCTCTGCCTGCCTACCTGCCTTCCCCAGCCACACCCATCCCCCCGCTCACCTCCTCTGGACCCAAGTCCAGCATTACAGCAGCCGTTGTCCTCTACTCCCAGTGCAGCCCAATGAAAGAATGCACCTTGTACCTCTCTGTGGTAGTATAAAACTGGACAGATATACACTTCTAGCCCCATGAGAGCAGCAGATACTAGCACAACCCTGCACCAATCTTTATAGAGTTCAACAAGCTGAAGAAGGGCTCTGCATCAAAGTAATTGAGTTATATTCATTCATTTGTTATTTATTAATTAAAGCATTTATTCTGACCTGGATGGCCCAGGCTAGCCTGATCTCATCAGATTTTAGGTTCAGCCCTGATTACCGGTAGTATTTGGATCTGTTAATTCTCTTGCCTTGAAAACCATACCACGTTGCCATAAGTCACCTGTGATTTGACAGCAGTATACACACAATTAAAATACTTATATCCCATCTTTCCTCTTGGTTCAAGGCAACTTCCATTAACAGTTAAAACTTCCCCAGCTAAAACAAACAAAAAATAGCAACCCTGAACCCTCCCTCCTTAAAAGATGCCTGCTGCCATATGGCCATGATTCCTTTACCAAGTGCCATTGGGCCACAGAAGTTTGCTGATGAAAGCTATGAGGCAATATGTTTCTGCGCTATATTTCCCTGCGTTCTCTAAATCTTTAATTATTGTTATCTAAATCTGTCCCATTAAGGCTCCAAAGTAGGGGCAGTGGATGAATTTCACTGTTAATTCCTCAACCACTCACCAAACTAAAGTCCTAATACACCAGGGCTATGCGCCCCACTAGCAGGCGTCAGCAATTATATATTCTGTTGTTCTTTGAAGCTTTCAAGGGAAGGATTTTACAGATTTTGATACTGGGCTGGATTGACTATTGGCTTAACCCTATTTTATGATTTTAATTATTCCTCTCTGCTAGAAAGTGTTTAATGTGCATGCTTGGCTACTTATATGCATGCACAACAAGGAAAGAAACATGAAAAGAAACAAATGTAAGTCATTGTCCAGCATGCAACTATCAAAGGAAGGTATTCAGATTTAGATCAACATGTTGAGACACTTGTATGATTTCTGTCTCAAGAGGATATTTCATAAGCAAGGTTTTCAACAGGCAGGTTCACATAGGATGACATTTTTTGGAGTCATATGGTGGATATCTATAAAACTAGGATGTATGCAGTGACACAATACAAATCCTACACACTTTCAACACGTTTATTAGTTTGACTACGTGGGCCAGCTTTATACTCCATACTAAGCTGCTCTCCATCCCTTGCAGTTTCAGAAATCAAGTCATAATAAAAAATAGGTTGGGTAGTTCAAGTTCAGGCAAAAATGTTTACAAGTGTCAGGCAGAGGAAGCTAAAGTTAAAGGATATCAAACCTTTATATTCTATCCATGCTCACAATTAGGAACAGGATCAACTTTCCTGGGATCAAAAACGACAGGTGAGCAGACAGGTGCAATGATTTTTGCAAGGAATCAACTCAATGTGTGGTTTTTAACAGTTCCAAAATCACCTCTGCAAGGTTCTCTGACTCCATCTTCCTAATCTTTCATCCTCCTTCCTAGAACATATGTACAGCCTGGAAGTAAGCATATCATTTTTCTGCAACCTATCACACTAAACCAAACTATGAAACCGTGTGCAGAAACACAAATAATCTGTACTGGCCACAAGAAAGCTTGCGGTGTGGTAGACAACTGACCATATCCAACTTGTTTATCTAAAGGTATCATGGAAGCATCTTTCTGCCACTTTCACAGTTCCTTAGATTGAAAGTGAGAGGGTCTTTTATATCTGAAAATATTATCTAATACGTATAAATATTATATTATGTTGTATGTATAAAAAGGAAGAGGGGATGTAGAAAGAAACTGCCAAATAGTGAAGGTTTATCCCCACAATTTGATGCCGATTATATCTGGGTGAAAGATACTATTTAGTTTGAGTAACAGTATGGCTCTCTGGCCGAGGGTTAATAAAAAATGTCAGCTGGAAGTAGGTTTAAAAAAATTGCTCCTTCTGTATTTTTACAGTTAAGCTATAAATTCCTTATAAACAGAGATCATAATGAAAGTGCTGACACAACCTTTGCTGTGGCATCAGGAACAGTTGCTACAGCATGTTACCTGCTCCGCAGAAAAGGGAAAAAATTGTATCTCTCTTGTGAAATATTGATGCTTACAAATTCCACTAAGCCAGTTTTGTTGCTGTTGTTGTTGTTTAAGTGAAGGACAATTAGTAGAAACCTTCAGAATTGCTAGTTATGCAACAAAACTGAGCAGACAACTCATAATATTACCTCACAGATGAAGAAACTTTCTATCCCTATCAGTTCTGAAAGTAGCCACCTTCATAAGATGACAAGGAAATGCTGTATTTCTAGCTTTAACTAAATAATGTATGCTTACTTTCATTGTGGCACGATGAAGCAATTTTAGCCTTTAAAACCCACAACAACTCAGGAGGGAAAAGGTCTGGTTCCTGCAACTTAAATAATTTAAACATCCAGGTGGAAATGCTTTTGGCAGTTTCCTTTTTGTAGACAAAGGAAGAAGAGTTCAAAATGCTAAGAAACCAAGAAGAATATGAAAGAGTGGTAAAAGAGTAAGACCACAGATACTTTCCCATGCAAGGGAAACTGACCGGAAGAGTAATGACCACACAGATAGTCGACAGAAAACTGCCATTTAAAAAATTTAACAGATGATTGGTCTAATATTACAACAAACATGTTTTTTTCTAAAAATCATGGTAAAATAGCACTCTCTCCTTTAACTCGAGTCATAGCTGGTTTGTATATGCTTTGGGGTTAGACAGATGTTAGGGGTCACTGAGGAAGCTGTGCGAAAATGTGCACTGCCAGCAGTCGCCTTCTGAGCTTACAGAAACATGTATGTCATAAAAGACATAACTTAGGGCTTTAAAACCAATGAGAACTGAAATGGATTTAGTCAGACTGGCGGATTATTTAGAATACAGGACATCAGCTGTAGTCACAACAGAACTATTAAACAGCACAGGGAAATTTTGCACGCTTAGAAGATAGGTAAAAATGGTCCTCTGACTCAGTGTCCTATTGGCCTTATGTCAGGTTTCGATACATGCCGTAGGGAGAATTTGCCTTCTCACTTGCAGATCTGTAATGACATGCTTGTAAAAGAGCGTGGGACTGCAGCTGAAGCCCCTGCAGTGGCCTTAGAGCAAAGCTTACAGCCTGAAGTATTTTAGTGAAAATAAAACACATACAAATAAATCCCCTGAGAACTTGGGCGAGAGTGCAAGGGGGAGGGACGTGAAGAAGAGAGAAAAGAAAAATAGAGCAGGGAGGCCAAAGGAGAAAACTGAAAGGAGAGGCAATAAAATGGAAAGTGAATCACCATTTGACAAGAAACAACCAGACACCTGTAACTTGTCATGAACATTAAAATCACTTATTCAATGTGTCTTCCAGTAAACCACTTACTGAATATGAATATTTGGCTGAGGCGGGTTTGAGGAGAGGGTTTGAGAATGGGGTTTGGGATTTGCCTTTGTTTTCACTTACACAGGACACTAGAACAGAGATAATACATGTGAGAAAGTTTTCAGTCATACCTTTGAGAGAAATTTGGTCTGGAAGAAGACAGTAACAATTCCCTTTCCTCCACGCACTGCTTGGCCTTTTGCCAGCATCTTTTCCCAAGTTTTGCAGGGTAGCTAGAAAGGGAATCCCACAGTCATTCCGGTTAGTGGAGAAGCCCTTCAGGAACATTACTGAAAGGTAGGGCTTTGGAATCCTGCCTGGTCCCCTTGCCTTCTTAACACATACAGCTTCATTAAGGCTTCTACTGGCTATTACAGAGCAACCAGCCATGGTTTAAACACACTTGCTAATCTATCCATTTCAGATCTGAGTAAAGATATGTTAAGATGTTACATTTGCCTTAAAGTGGAATATTTAGTCAAACCTGAGTGGCATGCAGTTGTGATACAAATCTCAGTGCCTAGAAGAAGGACAATTGTCTCATTGATATCATTCAACTATAGTATTTTCTGTTGGTACCGTAGTGCTACTATATGTGAACCATTTTTTTAAATTTTAATTTTATTAAATTTATATCCCGCCTTCTTCCCAACCAAGGTTGAGTTCAGTGTGGCTTTCAAGAATTTAAAATGTCACTAATACAATAAAACCATATAAATAAAACACAGCAAAAACTTAAATCTAATTGATGGCAATTAAAATAATATCATCTTATACAACCCATAATATATACCCCATCTTAGCAGTTTTCCTACAATATACAAGAATGGGCAACACAGGAAATGGAGGAGAATATAATATTAACCAATCATAGACTGGTCGTTGGTAGATGAAGTCCAGCGAGACAGAATAGTGGAAATTAGATGGCCTCAACCAAAATCCCGATGGAACATCTTTGTCTTACAGGCCCTGGAGAAATGTTTAAGGTCCCACAGGGCCTTGATGTCAGCTGGCAGAGAGCTCTACCGACTGGAGCCAGGGCTGAGAAAGCCTTGGATCTGGTTTGTGCGGTTAGGCACATGCAATTCACATTTAACACTACGGTGGCAACCTCCAGGTGGTGGCAGGAAATATCCTAGCATTACAGTTGATCTCCATGCTATGGCGATCAGTTCACCTGGAGAAAAAGGCCACTGTGGATGGTGGAATCTCTAACATTACACCTCATTGAAGTCCCTCCTCCTCAAACTCCACCCTCCTCAGGCTCCACCTCCAAAATCTCCAGATATTTCCCAACTTGAAGCTGGCAACCCTACCTATTGATGACGCCTCACATGATGCATACAAATGTTTCAGCTAGAACCATTCTCTGCCTATCAATAAAGCCGATGATGGTTGGTGTAATATACCAGATAAAAGTCTACTCCTTGGGCTTTCTCTGGTGTCTTTTATCTACTATTCCTAATGGCACAGTTCAGAAACAGAGGCCAATTCCTTGTGAATATTCTCCATGAGCCAGGGATAGGCAACCTCTGGTCAGTGAACACCTTCCCCTGTAACCCATGGAGTGCAGACTCATTCCAAATGATAGAAATCAGGTAGCTAACCATTCTGTATCTTCTCCTTTGTCAAATTTTTACACAGAAGCAAGCATGAGTGAACAAAATATTATGTTTTCCCTGATTCTATTATAAAGTTTATAGTTAGAGGCACATAACAATTTTGAGTGAGTTCCTTTAGACTCACTATACATGTTAGAGCAGAAAAAGTAGAACCAGTTTGGTCTTATCAGACTTAAATATCAAATTTAAGTCTATCAATCTGGGCCACTAGGGTTCTTAGTAACTGGAAATCTGTGTGTATTTTAACTCTGCTTTTTCTTCAATGGGAACCCTAAGCAGCTTACAAAGTACAATTTAAAATAAAATAATGTAACCAAACAAATAAACATGAATTTTAGTAGAATTTCTGTTACCAAAAATGGACTACTTTGTAAGGTAATAATATAAGAGACCAGCAGTACTAACTGAACAAAACCCTAACTCCATTGTGCGGGTGTGTCAAGTGCCATCAAGTTGATTCTGATTCATGGTGACCCTATGAATCAAAATCCTCCCAAATGTCCTATTGTTAACGGCCTTGCTCAGGTCTTGCAAACTGAGGGCTGGTTTCCTTTATAGAGTCAGTCCATCTCATGCTGGCTCCTCCTCTTTTCCTGCAACTTTTCTTAGCATTATTATATTTTCTAGTGAGTCAACCAGGTGTTTTTTTTTTGCTGCAGATGAGCTCTGTGGAAAAATGGCAGGGATATTGGGCCAAAGTCTCAATCTCTTCCTGCCTCCTCATTTCTCTTTCACTTCTGGACTAGTAAGTGGGAAGACAAGGCAGTAAAGACCCTGTTTTTAAACTAGGAATCTCCTGTTGCTTACTCTCTCTTCTATTAGCTACCACATTCTCAGCAAGGTAGTGTTATATATATAAAAACAAAACTTTCAACATTAGTTTGCTAACTGAATTTTATGTGATTTTCCCTTCACCCCCCCCCCATTCTATTACCCAATGTTATGCTGATTTCTGCTCTGAATCCTACTACTTCATACCTGATAGACAGAAAATCTTTTTTTTAAATGATAGTTTAGTCGGTGGTGTATTAATCGAGAGGCTTTGATTAAAAAAGAATTAGCTCCATAATCCTACTAGTTATACTTCTAACAATATTATTTTAAGACAATTAATTCATATTTTAAAATAATGAAATTACTAGCCTAAGACGCTAAACTTCTTTAGTATATTAAATCAGGCAGATTGCTTCTCTCCTTCTAATTATGAGTGTAGCAGTTACAAAAGAAACTGTCATTTTGATGGAGTAAAAGACAATCTGTCTGCCAAAAATGTCCAACCATAATTCTAAAAAAAAAAAAGTCATCTGCATTAAGAACATGCTACTTTCTTTGATGTACTGTCTTACTGGAAACCTAATTTGCTTTCAACCTTGGAGACAACACATAGCATAAGTTTGTGTGACTAATTTTCTTGGAAATAGGAGTAATTAGAATACGGGACCATCTCCGGAGCAAGGGATGGACAGTATTTAAAATTCAGAATAAATATTTGCCTTGAAGTTTATTTTCTCTCCCCTTTTGAGTATGCACTAGAAAAAGATAACTGGAAAGATGCAGTACATGCCTTGTACAAGCCTCGGTGTTAAGCCAAAGACTGCAAACCCTATCTGTACATTGTAAATGAGTACGGCAAGGTTTATTACCTGAGGTGAGCACTCCCTGAGCTCTTGAAATATAAAAGCATTAGGCATATGTTCTGAGCAAGTAATAAAAATCAATAAACAGGAACGCAACCTCCCCACCTGTGCAATGGCCCCAGTGCTAGGATTTTTTGCACAGAGTAATAGTGCAGATCAGTTTTCACCACCCTTTCTCGTGCTAGCCTATTCCAAGACCTTCAGCCACCGGGGTGGGGTGGGGGGAACTGCTGGAGCAACACCATTCATTCCAGAGAGTTGTCCAGATGCCAACTCCATTGCATCATTGTCAGTTTTATTCTATCTACAACTGGACCAGCCTGCAGCCCCAGTGCCTATCCACCCACTCAGTACTGCAACAATTGGAAACTGTGTTCTACTGCTTAAAGAGTTTACAAGCCTGCTGAAAGAAAACAGAACAGTTGCATATTAATGTGTATGACAAACCCTTGGAAAAAAAATCACATAATAGGGAGCAAACACATCCACACATACCACACTGGGTTGGGGCAGGAGGGAGAATCGCAACAAATATGTGATGTTGTCCAGTATCAGCTGATGGATTTTAAAATAAATTTGCAATAAACATCGATATTCCAAAGGTATCAAGTTTCTACAGCGACTGGGCTCTCTCTAATTGCTATGAAGTATAGCAAGCACAGGTCACCGGGTGTTACACTGATGTAGTGGTATTTGCTGAAATCAAAGTCTGCAGAAGCAGTATCTCTGCCAGGTTACAAAAATAACTACTAAATCACACTTATATTATAATTAAAGAGAATGCCCCCAATAAGGCAGGAAAGAGTGTGAGCATAAACCTTTGCCGTATATCTTTTTGCTGTTCATTAATCTATGGAAATAAGGGTGGCAGGTTTATTTAAATACCACAGGAGCCATGGAAATTAGTTACTTTTCATTTTGAAAAAAAATTCAGGAAGCTATGAGAGATGTTTCATTTTATAGCCTTTCTTGCCACTCAGCCCCTCAAAAAAGCGAGCCTTCTAATTATGATCCAGAGATGACCATTGCTCATTTTGGCCAGTAATGAGAAACATTTGAGTGTGAGAGCTTTGATAGTGTGGAGTAAGCACGATCCCGGGCTAGTTTCCTTTCATAAAAGAGAATGAGAGCAAAAGAGAGGCAGAAAGCTCCAGAATGGATACCGTTTTAATAGAGCAGAGAAAAGGGAAGCTCTTGACGGTGACCCCGTTCCCCCCTCTCCAGGAAAAAGCACAAGGAGCTTTATCTGCCTGAGGTGGCTTCTGATAGGGCTCACGCTACGGAAGTAACAATTGTCAGTACTTCAAGCCACATCACTCTGGAGCACAAAAATAGAATAAAGTTGTGCAGCAAATGGGAAATTATGATATAACTCAAGTGTGCCGACAAGAAACATGAATAACCTGAACATTCGTCAGCCTTCAGTTCTCTTTTCCATCTGCCTGCCCCCCCGCACCCCCCACCAATAGCCAGACCCTTTGCAATGGCTGCTGACTGTCTACAATGGAAGTTGGAACTTTTAAAGTGACATCTTCAGAGACAAACATTGTGTGAAAGCTAGAGACATTTTAGGCAACGGAAACCAAGCGAGACAGCTGAAGTTGTGAACAGCCGGCATTCCATAGATCATTTAAGGGAAAGTGACCCTTCTGTGTGATTTTTAACTAAGGAACTGTCAGGCCCCATTACTTCCAATAGGGATGGGGCCACTTTGGAGTCACTTTATACTGGAGTAACACATGAGTATAGTTTTCAAGTGTACGGCTTTTCAAAAGTAGGTAAAACTAGCATAGATTTTTGGTTCCTATTGTTTGAAAGCCACAATATAGATACTAGTGAAGATATGGAATCACAAAACATAAAACCTGCATTAGAAGAAAAAGAAGAAGAGTTTGGATTTATATCCCCCCTTTCTCTCCTGCAGGAGACTCAAAGGGGCTTACAATCTCCTTGCCCTTCTCCCCTCACAACAAACAACCCTGTGAGGTAGGTACCTAAGAGTTCAATCCAAACACAAAATTAAACTGCACAAAAAAGTACGCAGCAAATACCAGAAAGAGTGCTGTTCTAAGGAATGTTTTGAACCAAAGTTTTTTTTCATGGTTTTTGTAAAGTTCATTGCTAAGAAACAAAAACACAATGAAACTTAAGGAGAGGAAAGAGTGACAGATACAAGCATCAGATAAAATAAAAGGAATAAGACATTGTTCTACATAACTGAGGCTGCAATCCAGCAATGTGATCAACCACCCTAGAGACTAGTATTGCTACATATCAGCTTGTTTACATCACAACTTCTGTTCCATTACCTGGATGCTTCCACACCATAGCCCTTGTTTTAAAATGACAGAAACACCTTGCATAGAATTAAAAGAGATAAATTAAAATTACTCAGTAATTGGGAGTGGAACTAAAGCACATTTGAGGATCCAAGCGATAGAACTTCTGTTAAGTGGTGATTGTCATTAGCTTCATCAGATGTGTTATGAAGATGGGATGTCAAATCATCCCTTAAAACGGAATTGATTGAGGGATTCTGAGAAAAGCACTTTGGGTATTACAACTTCTGTGTGGGAGGTTAGGGGCCAAAATGAGGAAAAAGTTGAGCTGTAGGCTATTGGGGCTTGCCCAGACAGGATACTCCTGTGGTGCATGCAGGAATTTTAGAGCTGAACTAAATGTGTGAGAAGTACCCATAAATAAAACGGAAACAGTTATGCCTTGGGTTTCATGTAATATTATTTTCACATGCACCATGTTTCATGTATCTTGTTGGCCCCCCCCCCCCCCCCGCATCCGTTTTTTGGACCTTTGAGAATTATTAAGTCGGACTATCAGGAATTGCTTTAGTTATACAGGAAATTACAGGTCTTACTGCCTAGTCCCAAATATGCAGGCGTCGCTATACATTCAGTTCAAGAAGCTTTACTCTTTAGTAAGTACTTATAATATGTTTCTAAGTTGGAGCCACTGAATACATGAAGTCCTTCTTGTAGTAGTGCACTGCCGACCCGGCAGTGCCGTAGTAGAACGTTGGCACGCCAACGGACCTGCGGCCTTGCCGGTTGCATCGCACCCCCACTCCTCATCCCCCCATGAGTCACAGGTCGTGAACTGTCTGGCTCAATCACGAGGACAATGATCTTGCCCCCAGGTGAGGATTAGGCTCAGACGCGTACGCTCTTCTCCGCACGTAGCCAGATGAGATCATGCATCACCTGATGATCTCCCGACCTCCCGCTCTCCCGGAACTCCCCCCAGTCCTCCCTCCTACACGCCCCCGATAGAGTAACAATAAAAGGTGCCAGGAACCGGCAGACGGGAGATTCGCTAGGAACACGGACCTCCGGTCTCCCGCTGCTGGCGATCTCCACCAGATGTTATCTCCGCGTCTCGTCTCGTTCTTACGCTGACCGCGTGGGTCGACTACACTTCTCAAACTCTCTGTGCATATTTGTGGGTTATTAGGAACTATTTATTATGAACACCCCACTCAATCTTTGTATATGGTCCAGAAGTAATTTGTAAGAATGCTAATAGCAACTGGAAAGACCAAACCTAGACATTCACATGGGAATTCTCAATTGCACATCAGGGTTTAATGAATGCGTGACCTGTTCCATGTCTTCACTCTGTACTTGCAGTCAGGATCTGTTGGTGTTGACACACAACAATAACACTTTGCAGGTGAAACAATGCTATCGAAATCAACAGGAGTGCTGCCATGGTAAGACATTATTCAATGTGACGGAGAGAAGCTGACTCCTGCCTTGAGACAGGATATCATTTAAAGAAATAAAGATTTCTTCCAATAGTGACATCCTTGTAAATCAAAGTCAACTAATTTGACAACAAAGCCAGCATTGTATAATGTCCTTTACTAGACACTATATTACAAGCAGTCATTAGGCCAGCTATAAAAAGGTTTAAATACTAATGTATTTTTTAATTTGTTTTATACCCTAAACAAGTAATCAATGTACATTAATAAACATAATTGTTTTTTTGGCATTTGTCCATTCATTTGGTCCATTTTGTCAGCTCCAGTAGACACATCAGTAAAATTCAGTAACCACATCACACAAGTAGGAAACAGTATCAAGGCCTCCTGTAATATGCATAATGTACGGAATTACTCAGGTGGTTCTGCCATTGACAGATGGAAACCTCTGCCACATTGTCTTCTCAGGCGTGTCTCAAGCAATACCTCTGACATGTTTCTCAGGGCAGATTCATATGATAACTGACAGTCTTTCTCATGCTAGTTCCGAGACGTTTAAGAGAATTATCCTTCTGCTACCATATATGTAATAGTTGCACGTAGAGACGCTTAGTTTGCAAATGTTGATCTAACATCAAGTGCCCATGGATGAAAAAAATGAAGTAATAAACCCAGTTGCCTTTGAGTTTGCTGATAAGATAAAATCTTACACAGAAATAAATATGTACAGAGTCATTGAATCCTGTTGTTAGGCAGTAGCCCTACTAGATAATCATCAATGGTTGATCACTTTTAACACTCATTACACTTTACACAGAGCTGTAACTAGCCACTTTTGTGGCCCTTACAGTCCCCAGATTTATGCATGAGGAAACTTTGTGTGTTCATGGGTGTATGAGTATAAGTTAATGCACCAGTTTCATGACAAAGGCTAGTTGTGACTGAAGATGTTCCATAGGTTACAATTTTTTTTACACCTTCCTTGGATCCTGTCAATCAAATGTGCACTGCAGATTGGCACCCCAGGGGAGATGCGATTCAACCTTCACTTCCCCGTACTATTTTCCCTAACTGAAATGGTCCCCAAGTGCTGCTATTTGCCCAACTGGAAAAACAGTCGCCATCCGTACACATAATAAAAGGGCAAACAGTACATCCTTGAGGTATGTACTCTGGCCAGAGCCATTTTAAGCTTAGATCTTGCTGAGATCTATGTGTCACAGTCCCAAGGCAAATTTGGCCCAGTCTGGAAACTGAATATCAAGCATAGAACCTGAAACAAGTGTCTGATGTGGGGGGGGGGGGGTAGTGGGGGAAAAACAACTTATATTAAAACCCTGATAAATGAATCTGGCCTATATCACAGCAGGACAAACTCATGTGATTAAATTCTCCTACATACAAAAATATTCTGTCAAGTAGAAAACTAGATATCGGGGAGCCTAGCTTCAACAAGCTTCCTAACACTTTACTTTTCACTAGATAATTTTTCCCACTAGGCAAAATTCTGGCATTTAACTCCTCCTCTACAGATAGAAATGGTACAAGGCAGGGACTCAGCAACATCTCAGCAAGATCTAGGCTTAAAATGGCTCTGGCCAGAGTATGTACCTCAATTATGTAGTATTCAACAAATAGAGAAATTGCAGGATTGTGAGTTGAAGAAGTCTTCTCCTGAAATCTTTTTCTGTCAGTGATGAATTTTTGCTAAAACTATAAATAACAATGAGTTGTCAAGTCACAACTGATTCATGGGGACCTCTCACAAGGGTTTCAAGGTAATAGGTGAGCAAAGGTAGTTTGCCATTGTTTTCCTCTGCATAGCAATCCAGGTCTTGGGTGCTGTGTGGTTTCCGGGCTGTATGGCCGTGTTCTAGCAGCATTCTCTCCTGACGTTTCGCCTGCATCTGTGGCTGGCATCTTCAGAGATGCCAGTCACAGATGCCAGCCACAACTGCAAGTGGATTCCGGCCGTGAAAGCCTTCGACAATCCAGGTCTTCTTCAATAGTCTCCCATCCAAGTACTAACCATGGCTCTGAGCTATTCAGGATGCTAATTGAAACTCTAGGTGAACTAAAATAATTTTGACAAGGGGAAGAGCCAAAGACTACCTTTGCAGGAACAACTTGCCAAGGTTCTAGTACTATTAGTTTCTGTTCTAGTGATGGAGGCATCTCTAAAATTAAAGCAGGACACCAAAGAGAAACTGGACAGCTCAGCCATTCCTCCTGCCGCCTCCAGTGGCTGAGTCTGAAGGTGACCGTACAAAATTACTTCTAGCTGGTCAGTTGGGTCTGCATGAGGAGAAAGGGTTGGCGTCTGACTCATGGATACTTCCCACACAGTTTGTAAAATGAGGAAAATACAAAGCAATTATCAAAAGATGAGCAGCAGAGAGAGGCCAAAATGATAGCTTCCCTTTGATGTGCTATAAAATATATGAAAATGTGAATAAAAGGTAACTTATTCAGTGTAAGTCTTACATATTTATAGTTTAAAAATTAGTCAAAGTTTATGTCCCGAGGTTGCACCTACAGGAAGCCAGATGTGTGCCTTCTGCATGTGACCTAAGACAGGCCTGAAGCAAAAACTAGATAATTTCTCGCTCATACTCTACACCGTCGATTGCGGCGGCTTTCTGAGGTGAGAGAAACTGACAGCACTAACTCTCCAGGGCAGAACTTTCCAGTCAAGTGGATCAACGGACTGAAAATCTCTTATGAATAGTCATTAGGCCTTCATTACAAACCCCTCACAACCCAGTTCTCTTTTCGCAACCAAATGCCTTTTGTCATCTTCACAAGGTGCATCATTTAATTACCAATTGATTTCTTTATATATGACAACATGTCAGATAGCAAAATACAGTGTATCTCCCTTAGGGGAAGAAGTCTGTTAACTATCAGCATGCCAGATTACAGAGAATTTAGCTGTAAGACAGTTATTCCCTCTACTGTGCCTTTTTTTAAAAAATAGTGTTCCATACCTACCAAGTTTTATACTTTGAAACAGAAGTATTCATAAAAGGAGGCTAACAGAATCTTCCAAAATGTGAAAAAAATTGACCAATTTATGGTTTAATGCAACTGACCATGCAAATATATGCATATGTGTGTACATAAACATACACACACACATATATATACACACACATGCACAAACACATACATACTTGTTGATATCTATGCAGCAATACGCACAACATTTTGAACACTCCCAACAATTGTTGGCATTGAGAATTTGTCCAGCTTCTAGCTGAGCTTGGACGATGAATCTTACCCTTAACAACTGTCGTCTGATAATCAAGCCTGTGCTGTATTAATAAGCTGAATAATAAGGGAATTTCAGAAATGTACAGGACTATTATAACGTAACAATAAAACCTCAAACTGAGTAAACCAGAGCAGTGCTGAAGGTAGGCGTTGGAAAAGAATGAAACCAGTGTTGCAGTAATGCCCTCCATTGTATGCCAGTGTAAATGCCTGCTTCTTTCATACACAGAAGCCACATTACATGAGTCCGAAATGTTCTCAGAGCATCACTGTGACTGGTTGTGATAGAACCTGGCACAGGCAAGCACTGAAAGCTGACATTATACTGTAGGATGTGCTGCAGGTGTGCGGGCTCGCGAACGTGCTCTAATTACATATTTTCCTGCAGAGCAACAATTAAGGTCGCCAAAATAATTGCCAGTTTCTTAATCCCTCTCTAACAAAACTGACATAAGGAATGGTTTATTTTTCTCTGGTTATTTGGAAAGCATTCCTCAAGATTTTGGTTCTTCCATCACGCTTCATCAAAACCTAATTCTTAGGTTTCAATGTGTGATTATGACCATTGGTGCTTTCCTCCCACCCCTTAAAGTTTCTGTGAATTCAACTGCAACTAAAATCAGGAAGAAATGTGGATTGTGTAACATGGCACACTGTCCTGATGTTTCCCTGAGAATAGGAGGTCCATATTTTGACTGCTATTGTATATTCAAGAGTCTGACACATTATTGGAATGGCCACATTATGGCTAAGTAAGATAGGGTGGTCACTTAAGCCGTTTTGAGAATTCTTGGTCTGGGATCTGGTTAATAATTATGCCATGTTCCCAGCTACATGGACTAGTGGTATAAAGCACAGAATAACCATGCTCTTGGAGAAAGGGCAAGAAAGATTCTCAGAGACTAGCCTTTCTATTGGTATTGGGCCTTCTTCGACCTTCAATAACCTCAAGAAAAACTTGCAGAAAAGGTGTGCAAAGGGTAACGTTGAACACTGACTCTTTCACACAGCAACTGAATTAATGGTTGGGCTGGGAACTTTAGCCCACAAGCTCAGTCTCCGTCAACCTTTCAAAAGCCTGCAGATGAAGACATAGATGAGGAAGCTGAGTTTGAAAACATAGCCCGTTTGCATGATTTCTGCAGGCTCCAAGATGAGTAGTACAAGTACAGTCATACTGGAAGGTACCAGATGGACACACACACACAAATAAAGCCAAGTAGATACAATAAAAACAGATTTAGGTGCACAAGCAGCAAACATAAAATTGGGGGGAGGGTGTCTCACAATGTTTCAGTTACTTTAAATTGACATACTCAATACATGTGTGCCCTCAGTAAGATCCCATGAGACCCATTCCTAATCACACTGCTGACTGAAACTGCCATTGGACGCATATCTTTGTAGCTTTCTCTGGATGGTAATTTTTGTTTGTTTGTTTGTTTGTTTGTTTCCCATCTTACCTCCTCATATTCAAGTTGGCTACCCGTGTAGCAGCAAACTTACTGCATGTTTTCACTTTCTCTTGTCCATGAGGTTGTAGTGTGCAGCACAGAATCACATTACATGTCGGATCAGCATATTTACCCACCAATTCATATACCTTACCACTATAAATGTTGTCTGGTTTTCTTTCTCTAAATCTTTGACAGCAGAAAAGTCACTAAACCCAGCAAGACAAGGAAAATGAAGGGAACGTGGCCTTACACATCTGATTTTTTTTATGTTTGTGGCATCAAGTGTAATGGCACAAAGATACCACATAGCTCTCTCTACAGTCAGTTTATTAGACATTAGGAAAGTGGTAGAAGAGACCCTTGTGTGAGCTGAATTTACCACTGGCATTGTAGGTCAGAGATCGGTTGACCTTAAATCTAAATATAGTAAGAGGGCAAACCAAAGCAGATCTATTTAGAATTTTATTCAGGTCTATTTGTTCAAGCTTACTCCCAAGGAAGTATTCTTAGCATTCCACTGTGAACAGCCTTAAAGCAGGGACATTGGTGTGCTGCTGTTCTTCCGTTTCATTCTATAGTTTGGAAAGCTAGTTAGAAAAATCAGATGCCTCAGATTTTTTTTCCCTTTCACATAAAGCTGCCACATGAGAATTGTAAGCTAATAAAAGTACTGACTCCTGATGCTGAGTGAAAAGACAACATGCCTCCAAAGCCTATTAAAGGCTGGGGGAAGCCTTCTGACAAGCTTTGCACTACATCTTTTGACCACCATTGCCCCAGATTGGGAATAACATTGCTTTTCCTTCTCCTGGGTATTACTCAACCACATCACATAACATTTCTTTACCTTATACATACCATGCTTTAAAATATAACTTGTGAATGAAGCAAACGTTTGTGTGCAAGCACATATACCCAGACACGTGCTCAGGAGTTGTGATTGGCAGATTTTTGTTCAGTACACATTCTGTGTCAGATTCTGGTTAGCCTTTGTACAATCTGGAAAACTGCCCATATGTGAGTGTGCCACATCTAGGAAAGACCACTGCCGCATGACCGCCACACAGCCATACAAGTGTGGCAAAATAGAAGTGATTTGGCCCTTTTCAGCAGACATCTTACAAGCCTGCTTGCAGAAGATGAATAATAAATGCAAAAAAATTCAAAGAAAACATCAGAAAAACAGACAAATAGTCACTGAGAGATATGTGCCAAGGTTTGCAGCACATTATCAGGCTAGCAGATTCTCCACAGGTTAAACCAGCTCGTCTTTTTTAGGGCTTCTTGTCAAATCTGCTTGTCTTGCTTTTTTTTAGTTCGAATGGGCCATGTGATACCTGAACAGAGTTGGCAGAGCAATTTAAACCTCAGGTTCAGGTCCATAACCAGAGAGGCTCTTCTTCAAATAAAACACTATAATGTAAGAATTCATTCTAGATAAGGATCCTTCAGAGAATATGGGGGAAAACAATTATAGTGCTGAAACAGAACTGGGACCACCTCCTGCCCCAAATTCTCAATGAATTGACAAATGATTCAAGTTTATGAGAGAGTAATAGACGGTGAGAAAAATTCAAACAGATTGGCTAAAAACCAGCCCTTCTGGAGCTCATCCGAATTGGATCTTGGACACAGAACAGGAAAGGAAAGATGAGAGATTGTGAGCAGGAAAGAAGGAGGCCTTCAAACTTATCCTTTATGCCTTATTTTAGGATCGTATTATGTATACTGACATGCCCTTAACTTTGGTACTGAAATATCTAAAAGTATTGGTGAACATCTAAATGTGGCAATCTAGCAAATGTAATATAATTTTAAAACCAAATTAACGTGACGTTGTGGTAACACATTTCTTTTCCATGTGCAAAACGAATAGCACATATTTGCTTTGCATGCAGAATCTGATTCTACAAATATCCAGGGGTATTTCCCAAGAGCAACTGCGCAAACCCACATTGTATGAGTGATGCGCACCATTGAGACAGGAATTGCCATCCAGTACAAGTCCTATCAACATGCTGCTTGATGCCAGAAATGGATTTGCTTGATGTGCAAAATAAGATTCAAACAGCAGAGGATATGAGCATTAGTGGAACAGGCAAGACACTTCTTTGATAATTGCTGGCAATCAGAAAACTTTGCTCTGAGCATATTAAAAGTAAACTGCTAGAGTCCAATTGCCAGTTTTAATCCCAGTGACAGAAGCAGGCGCTGTCTGTTAGCATTAAATATTTAACAAGAGGTTGTGAATATAAACCTCTGCTCAGAAGTGTAGGTAAATGTCCAGCCTTGCAATGCATATTTCACACACTCTGACTTTAGACAAGTTTTCAGAACACTGGAAATTTTTGTTCTGTATTTCCTAAGCTTGCCTTTTTCTTTGCATGTCACCTTTCTTCAAGACAAATGTGCTGTTTATAAATCCACCCTACCAATCTCTTCACTTTTAGTTCTGCGCTTTGTATAAAGAATCAACAAGATCAAGAATCTATCTTCTTACAAACATTATTCCAGAAGTATCCTTGATTCCTGTCTTTCCAACCACTGTAACTTGCAGTGCTAAGAGATAGATAGGTTTTTTTTATAAGCGTAACAGAAAGAGAAGATTAAAAAAAACCAAGGCAGTTCATTCAGGTGATATTTAAAAGTTCAAAGAAGGTTCAAAGTGCAATTGGACTGGTTCAAAGTCCGGTTGGACTATAAAAGTTCAAAAGAAAGAAAGAAAGCTTTCTGGTGTTTGAAAGAAAGATGGGATGAGCAGGGTGTTTCAAATTAAGCTTCTAAAATTATAAGGCCTACCTTAACATAAACTGCTATATCATCATAAGTCCTGAGAATTCAGTATTCACAGAGGTTAATAGGAGTTTTGGATTCTCAGCACCTTTGACACATTTTGTCATTTTTATTTAGGAAAAGTTATGATGGAGTTAGCTACACACCTCTAGGCAGCAGTACTTACAAAAATTAAGTTTAAATTACACCCTTAATCATGTTCATATTTTATTATATCTGTGCATAAGAAGGTAGTTTTTAAAATATAGTTTATTTATATCTTTATATTAAAGATGTGAAGTTCATTTCAGACATTGTAAAGTCAACTGTAAAACATGGTCAGAGCTATCTAAGACGTCAAGAAAGTGAGCGTATATACAAGCTGGAAAATACATTTTAGGGAGGGAAAGATTGCATGAGAAAGAATCTGCAGGCATAACTTTTCAAATGATCAAAGTCAAGTAAGAATGCAATTTTTTTATCAGTTCACCTTCCAAACAGTATTTTAGTAGATTTCCTTTCACACAGTGATATTTGCAATAAATGTTCTGCCTTTGTTTTAAAGTCAGTCCGTAGAAAGATGACATCAGCTTAGCAAACAATAAAGTGCCTGTAATATTGTCTCTAGAGGGCTGTTACATTTACTTTGTAGCAGTAAAATTCAATTTTCAAAAAAACACTACATGAATGATGTTAGGTTATTAACCCTATCACCACCATAAAACATCATCATTGTATGCCGAATGTAGGTCACTATCTAGAAGCCATAAGTTGCTTTTTGTTAAATAATCCATTTAAGCTGCTTTTCTTGCCTACAGCCCGGGTTGTGTCTCTTCTGTTAGGGGGGAAAAATATTCCAGCATTTAATCACAAGGCTCTTAGTAAGCAAGCACACTGCCTATTTGCATTTTAAGGTGCTCTTCCTTCCAGATTTCCACTCAGTTCTTAAGAGTAACTCGCCTTTACTACTACTTAGAGTCACAGTTTCAACGCAAACAATTTGGTGAAGAAGATCAGCCTGCGCTCCTGGGAATTCTTGCATGTCTGCATGCAAGGCAAAGATGGGAAACACACCAGAAGACGTTATGAATTATCAAGATATTTTAAGGCAGTTAATTTCTAGCACAGCAGCATGACAACTGACTCTAGACATTTTCATTATTCCAGGCTGAGATCTGCAGGGTGTGAAAAGAAATCTTTTTCAAGAACGCAACCCATACCTAAAGCTCAGAGTATGCAGACCACATGATTTTTGCAGGAAAAGAGGATTTGCATACCTGACAAAGCTATGAAAATACCCAGGGTATTTTTGTTGTGTCTGAAGTATATACATCAGCAAAGGGTTAACTAGTTAAACTTCGACAACCCCCCACAGTAACTTTCCAAAAGCTTACAATAAGTAAAAGGAGTGCTGGTTATCCATTTTTAAAGGGATGGGATTGGTTTTTTTAGAAGAAAAGGAAAGAGGATCAAACACCTCAATGCAACAAAAGGTTGTGTCAGAGGGCCCTCAATCACAAACCTCCTTTAACAAGAGATCTTCCAACCTTCCAGAGCAGTTACCCAGGCAGCACAGCTAAAAAGTTCCCTGACATGAAAAGAACAAAAACCCAGAGACAGAGGTAGCTATTGTTATGCACACTCCTCTTTATATATATATATATATACCTTCTGCCTCCTCCCCAGAAAAACTTTTTGCATAAGCTGTTGGAGAGGAGAGATTTCTAGAGCTGCTGTATTAAAAAGGAACACCCACCCCACAGCACATACCTCCTAGGTTGAGAACTACACCCATGGATTCTCTGCAAGGAACTCACCTGATAAATGACGAAATGAGATTCAACAGTATGTTGAAACACACACACAAATATAATAAATGGCAATGGCAGAAGGAGAAAAGCATCTTGAGTTTCACACTGGATTCACCCCCCCCCCCTCACTTTCTGAAGAGGAGCTGAGCTGTTTCTACACAAAGAATGTAAATTATTTGCATTTACAGCCGTCAGGTCTTGAAGGTATCTGAACAGCATGGAAGAATTTTCCACTTAAATGTAAATTATTAACAACTTGGAGTTTTCATTTGTTTTATCGCCTGATGTGCAATCTAAATAAATAAATGGCATGGTTTACAGGATTCACCACCCACTTTCCCTGCACTTGGAGGAACATATTTTATAAACAAGCTACTTTGGCTTAAATAGGGGTGGCACACAAGATTCTTCATCCCTGCATCACTTATCTTTGTCTCCACACATCTGAGGGTTCGACCCCCCCCTCTACTAAAACAAATCTACCTCTAGTACTTCATCAAGTTTTGCTATGTAATATCGCTAAATAAACATCACAGTGGTTTATTCATAAAATATTCATCTTTCAAAATGTTCCATCCTGTTCTCTCCTGGCTTTACCTATGTTTACAAATATATAAGCCTTGTTAATATGTCTTGGCTGGGGAACTCATGAGAAGTGACCCTCCTTGAGACAGGAGCACCAATGAAGAAGTGTATTATTTCAGCTGGAGAGAACAGCAAAGCTCTAGGATGATACTGATTGATTAAGACCAGATGGGATAGCCACACATAGGTGCGACCAAAATAGAAACGTATTGCAAACATCCCAACTATTGAGGTTGGGGAGGTACATGCATCTCACCCTACCTTATCTGCCTCCTGACAGGTTCTAGAATTTAAGAATGTTAATGGCCCCACGAACTGGGATTCGACTTTAGTTTAGTGATACGAACCGCAATGAATCAGGCATGAAGTTATGTTTCAAAAATAAATCTGTCCCCCCCCCTCTCCCCAATCCACACACACTCCTCATCAAAAAATGACAGCTGGTGTGTTACCAGGGAAAAAAAGGCACACTCTTATTTGCCCTCAAATTAATTCACTGGGAAAATGTAGATGTCCCTACTTCCCGTTTAAATGCATATGTGCTCATTCCTCTCTCTCTCTCTCTCTCTCTCTCTCACACACACACACACACACACACCATTTTTCTAATGAAAACTTTTTACTAACAGCAAACAAGCCCACATCCTCACCCTAAAATTAAACTTTCAGAAACCACAGAAAGGAATAAGTGCAGAATTAGTGACCTCAGGTTTAGGGAAGAATGTTTCATTGATACTGTCTTGGCTTTTATGTTTATTGGCCATAAATTGACTCTCTCTCTGTAACACTTTGGTTGCTCTTCACAGAAAATAAAAGCTAATGGGCTGAATCCTGCTCACCTTACGCAAAAGCCCAGTGAATGGGAGAGGACTGCTTTCTGTCTCTGCCAATTCACTGATGAAAACGCTATTAAATCCTGCACAGACAGATAGTGGTCAGTGCTGTAGCCAGTGCTCTCAACCAAACATACGTTTTCCTTTAAACTCTTCAATGGCCTAGGATACATTTTATAACTAGCAACAATATTTATAGAAACTACCTAAACGTCCCTATAAAATGAACCGCTCTTGCAAAAAAAAAAAATCAGACTTCTCTATACTTGCAGTAACTCAGAAATAATTAAAATTACAGCAATGGTATAAATAGGAAAGTCAGCCCTCTGTGCCCATTTTAACGGTTTGGCTTGTCCTTCCATTTATTGTCTGTGAGGACCTGAGTTCCTTGCGATTGTCACTGTTGACCCACATGTATTGGGGGGGGAGGGGGCGGCAAAAGGATTATCTTGTTTTTTAAAGACCTGCATATTCATTACTTTTCTCAAGCCCTAAAGAGTGGAACGTTAACTAGCAACAACTGGTTTTAGGAGGGAAGAAAATCCTTGGAAGAAACAAGATCCTCAGGTTTCTCTTTTCCCCTAAAACTTATGTTCTTCTCAGCAGGAAGCTTTCGTTCATAGTCTCCCTCACAGAGGTCTGAATCTATTACATACATGCTATAAACATCCTCAGGTTTCACAGTAAACATTTGTTCATAAAGTCTTGGCTTCTGGGAACAAGACACACACACACACAAAGTATTTTTTTCCTCTGATCTTTCTAAGGAACTGAAGTTTCCATACATTTTCTTTTCACAACAGCCTTATGTGGTAGACAGTTTCAAGGCAGAGCAGAAAACGACAATTTGAATCTGACTCTCTCATCCAACTCTAATGCATTATATCAGACTTGTCATGTTTATTGCCCTTATGGACAGCTAATACATGTTTTTCTGTGTGTGGTATCCAATCCATTTAACCCAGAATTTGGGTTAATCACAAAGGCTGAAGTCCACTAGCCGCTTACTCCCAAGTTATTTCACTGAAGTCCCACTGAAGTGTTTGGAATTAATCCAAGACTACTCACTATATACTGAATCCTATCGGCCTGCTTTCCCAGCTCAAGTAACTGAAGGAATTTGACTGAAGCCTACATTACAACTTGGATCTATGCCTGCTTATTTGCAACTACTATGGGGTTTGACCTGGCTTACTCGCAAGTAAGAGTGTACAGTACTAAATCCTGGCTTGCTCATTCTCAAGCACTTCAGTTTAACTGACTGGCTGAATGAGCAGTGAGAGAGTTTGAAGTGGTGGCACACACCATAATGTTCAAAGGAATTTATTGTAAAACACATTACAACTGAGTTGGCGACTATGCCAACAAGAAAAACATGCTTTTAAAAAAAGCCTGAGGAATGCTCTGGCATAATGATATGAAAATATTTGTCCAGTTTCTGTGTTGAAGATGTCTTTATTTTCTTTACAAGGTAGGTGATCACGATTGTAAAGGTTTTCCTCTTCCCCAGCTAAAGGATAAAACTGGCCTGTGTAAATAGGAACTATTATCAAAGGAATTTTTTTGCATCAAGATCCCAAAGACTGAGAATATCAGGCCCCAGTGGCATCTCAGAAGTTGCATTAAACTAGGGAGGATTTTCTTCATAACAAGAGAAAAGGTTTATGGGAGGATAAATCGTGCTCTTGTATATGTTTTAAATAAGGAATCAAAATGAGGTATTATTCATTCAGTGGCAGAAAAATACTCATGACATCGCTTCTTAACTTTGTCTATTTACTGTACTTTTTTTATCTCCTGTGCATCTTCACCTTTGCATAAGAAAAATGCTTGTAATTTATCTGTTCATGCACACCAGTGAGATAATGGCTGAGTCTTTTCTAATCTCTGTTACCACATCAACATCAGTTTTCAGACAGTTCACACCATTTTGGAGGGGATCTTTCTTAGTAACTGAACATCATGGATCCTATGCATGTTTGCTCCAAAGTTCCACTGAGTTCTACCTGTCTTAACCCCTATTAAATATGTAGACAATTCCAATCTTTGAAAAGCTAATGGATATCACCTGGTGGTTTTAAAAAATGGATGAATCCCCCACATATGAAACTACTGACCACCATCCAAAGAGCTACATGAACTTTAGCCTGGTGCAGAGAGCTTATGTAGCTTTAACTTTTAAACAACCTTTCCACATCACAAGTGAGACTAGGGTAACTTTAAAGTTGACAATGCAGTCAGCAACAGGCGGGACATCAGGCCTTTTAGCCACTGAGTAGAAGCAAAAGGGATAGACTACCCTAACCTGAGGCAGATGAATGGTAGAATCTGAGGCAACAGTTCTGTCAGCTCGGTGTATGCCCAGTAAACATCCCCTGGTGAGAACAGAAGCCCTCTCCCCATCAACTTCAGTTCAGCAATGGTGATGGGAGTCTATACTTCCATTTCTCTTAGCTGCATCTGGAGGTTTAAAAGAAATCAGTAACCCAGATTACAGATCTGTCATAAAGCCCACCTGGACTTTTGATAGAAGTGTTCTAAGACTTTCCTGCTGGGTACTTAGTTCTCAGGCACTTTGTGGGCCTGATTTGGATTCCCATGGTGCATCAGGGGAAAGGGCTTAAGCCTCCCCTCCTGTGCCATATGACAACCTGAAACATCCCTCAGAAGCTGTTTATTTGTTTGGAGAGAAAAAAACCAACTTCATGAAGAGCTACATGTAAGTTCCTCAGTGGGCCTAAAAGCAGCTCCCTGGGACCATTTCAGATTGGTGTGCAAGGAATATTTAAACCCCTTGTCCTCGTGTGCTGTGCTATGCTCCCAAAAGTGTGGAGAGTTGTGTGAAGTATGCTGGGATTCCTTGCTGGGAATCATGTATGTATATTCTGCCCTATAAAATATTCTACATATCTTTAAAAAGAAGTAGCACCAAGAACCCACACGTTACAAAAAGTTCAAGATACATTTCAGGGATCAAATGAACTAACCCTTAGGTTTTTAAATCACACCTTCCCCCCCCCCCCCAATGACTCCTTTAAGGACCCTTGAATGTTTTCCATTCTGCCTTCTAGAACTACACATTTGCATTAGCACCAACAAATAAAAACGTAAAGACACCTCAATGGTTGGGAAGAGGCACTGTGGAAGATGTCTGTCCAAACCAATCACATGAAAGCTTACTCTTTAGTGAGCACAAGCATCTGTGCATGAAATGAAGGCAGGAAGTGGAACCCAAGTAGTTGCCATTTATGGAATGCAGTATTAACTGCACCGCCTCCTCGTGTAATTATCAGTAGCAAATCACAAGAAAACTCTGCCTGTTTAGATGCACCCACCCTGGATGTTGCTTTCTTATAAACGAGGACTGTGATTCTGAATTACAGTGTATTGCCAAAATTGGGGTGTTCAAGAAACATAATTTGGGAAATGTGAATACTTTCAGTATGGCAAAGTTGGACGTTACAGCTTTATTTTAATGTGATTGTTACGACTTTATGCTTGTTGCTCACTTGTTTCCTTAAACCTCCCACGTCCATCCCTGCCCTATGAGCATACAGCATGCAGGCAGCCTAGTGGCACCTACATGTCTTTGTTGGTACAATGCAACTTTGTTTTCAGCTCTGTAAAGTTTTCCACAAAACAACGCAGATTAAATGCTTAACAGAGTTGAAAGAGATGCATGGAAGAAATTACTGGGGGGGGGGGGGCGGAAATGGATGATCTGTAATGATTCTCACATTCCTATTGAAAGTATGTGGCTCTTCTCTGTGCATTCAAAGATCAGAAACCTAACCAAGATTACCAGCATAGCGTTGTAACGGAAAACAAACCAAAATTTCAAGGAAAGCTGAATCAAGTTTTGCAAATAGGCAGAGCCACATGTTAAAACGTTCTTCTTGAATGGTAAGGATCTTGGGGGGAAATTTTCCACTGTTTAGGTTCCCTTTGCCGCCATGATCAATTTGCAAAAGTTAAAAATGGCTGTGCAGTATTCAAAACAACTGAACTAAAGCAGTGCTTCAAAGTTATTGATATCAATGGAATTTAGCTGCAGCTGACTGGATCTACCTTAGTGGACCAATGTAGAATCTCCTCAA
This sequence comes from Sphaerodactylus townsendi, assembly GCF_021028975.2. Taxonomy (NCBI): domain Eukaryota; kingdom Metazoa; phylum Chordata; class Lepidosauria; order Squamata; family Sphaerodactylidae; genus Sphaerodactylus; species Sphaerodactylus townsendi. The sequence goes on along the minus strand of NC_059426.1, from coordinate 45,562,039 downwards.
ACAGCAAGTAGAGATGAATCATAATAAATAAGAGACCATATTGATCAAATGTCCCTGAATCTAATCACTGGAACCACACTTATGTTCATAAAATGGCTACTAACCTTTCTTAAAAAGCTCTTAAAAATAGATTCATTTTATTGGCAACAGGCTTTTGAAATTAGACTGCTTTCAAGTTCATGACAAAAGATACTGTGACAATCTTCAGGGAATCTCATGAGATTATTTCACCATTTTAAGAGAGCTCTTGAGTATATCTCCAGATTTCCCAACTCTAGGTTGGGAAATTTGTTGAGGATTTGGGAATAGAACCTGAAGGTGATAGGGTTTGGTAAGGGGAGGTATCTCAGCATGATATAATGCAACAGAGTCCACCTTCCAAAGCAGCAATTTTCCTCAGGTGAAATGATCTCTGGGAATCAGTTCTAATTCTGGCAGTTTGAAAGTCTTATATATCTACTTGGATTTACATCAATGTTTTATAAAGGCTCTTAGAACCTTAAAGTTTCACCACAGGCACTCGTGCGCCTCATATCTAGATCAGCATCCCAGAACTTTTTGTGATGTCACAGCTATCACCACCTCCCTTCATATCTCTCCTCAAAGCCTACCTTTCCATTAATGTCTCAGTATTTTACCCCCAAACAAAACATTTAAAACATGTATCTGAATTTATATTCATTCACTGTAACTATTGACCATGCCATTCCTCTTCTCTTTGTGTTACCTTATATCTTTTTTACCATGTACATTTCTTGGGTGCTTCATAATAATAGAGGTTAGAGTATCAATAATGAAAAGTCCCAGATCTTGGTTTGAAGGTATATTGCATAACATCCACAATTATGAAGCTTGGGGCTATCACCTGGCTCCACTCCCAGGTGGTGAGGGTACCACTCAGAGGTCTGTGCCAAGCTGGAACCACTTTGGGTTTTGCCCGACACTCAGGTTGGGGATGTGTTTCATCAGTCAACAAGGTGGCCGTCTGATGCCTGGATTCATGTACTATGCATCACCAATGCTCCATTTGCTGCAATCAATAAAGCTGTTGTCATTTTAAAACCCAGTTCTTGATACTGCATATTCCTTTAATAACTATTTTCTCTGCAACACTGTACTTGCACTAAAGGACTGCAAATACATTACTGAATTAGTAAACTACATTGTAGAATTTACTGTCAGTGGATGTAGTGATGGCCACAAACATAAAAGATTTTGAAAGGTTAGTCAGATTCATGGAAGACAGGTCCATCAATGTTTACTAACCATGGTGACCAAATAGAAATTATGTATAAAGAGACAATAAATCTCTGAAACCCAGTGATAGGAGGCAACATCAGGGGAGGGCCTTGGCCTCAGTTCCCTGTTTCTTGGCTGTCCAGAGCAACTGGTTAGCCACTGTCCAAAACAGAATACTGGATAACTGGCCCAATATTGCAGGGCTGTTATCTTCTTAACCTTCTAGAAGCAAAGAAGGCATATACCAGCTCAGTACCTGGATGGAACAACACCAGGGAATCATATGCATGCTACTTGGAGTTCTAAGATAAAAGAAAGGTGGGATATAAATAAATAATAAAGCTCAACTAGTCCATACCCTAATTTTCTTTTTCTTTTTTAAAGTAAATGTTGGAACTAAGTGAATTCAGCATTTTTATTTCCTCAGTGTCAATCACTTCATATGAAACGAAGTCATTAGCATTTATGATTAATATTTCTGTTTTGATATTTCAGACATTTTTTAAAATGAAAAGGTTCACACTATGCACTATGTAGTGGGACATTTTAATATATAGATATTCAAATTAGTGGACATGTACAAATTATAGAGGACACAGAAGGTTTTGTGTGCGTGTTGTTTGACGGGGGAAGGGGTTTTTTGCAGAGAGAGAAGAAACATCTTTCACTGACTTAAATGTATAGATTGAAATATACAGATCTCTGTCATTGAACTGGAAGAGCTTATTTTAGTAAGTTGAGAAATGAAGGATATTTCATTGATGTATTCAGATAAGAAGGATAAATATGATGGCTAACATGAAGGGATTAAAGTAAATACCTTTTCATATGTTCTTTCAGAGTATTGGCAGGGAAGGAAAAGAATTGCATGTGTTGTTTCCACTTCTAAATCCAACCTCTCCACATTGATTTAAAGGTTGCACTAGGGCCTATGTACACAGTGGCTCATTCCGCACATGCAGAATAATGCACTTTCAAACTGCTTTCAGTGCTCTTTAAAGCTGTGCAGAATGACAAAATCCACTTGCAAACAGTTGTGAAAGTGGTTTGAAAACGCATTATTTTGTATGTGCGGAAGGGGCCAGTGAGAACCCCCCAGAAAACTAGAAACATAGTGAGGAACTCTTAGAAAAACTGGACACATTGTTCTCAGTGGAAACAGTGGAATCCCTCTCACACACAAAGAACACAGGAATAGACCTTGTGAAAGAAGGGCAACTGAAGCAATTTTTTTTCCTGACTACCTTTAATCGTGGTTGCCGAAGGAAGTTTTCTTGTATTAAAAAAGTATAGCTCTTTTTTATGTTGATGATGTTCTTGAGTAGTGCTGTAGTATTGCTGGGCAAAAACATTTAAGGCAAAGGCATATGGCTTTCTGGTGTTTATTCTATGGCTTCTTGTCTGAAATGAGAGCTCCATTCACATTCCACAACCATTCCATGTAACCACATAAGGAAATCAACAAACAAACTAGGGTGGCATGGTGATATTCCACAAGGCCTACTTATGGATTCTTCAGCCTCAAAAAGAAAGGGATGTAACGTGATAGGGGTTGTAAGTGAATATTTCATTTCGTATCAGAAATTCTAAATGTATGACCTAGGGAAAGACATATTTTCTTGACTGCAAACTTACAGTATTTTGGGCACCATTTGAAGTACAACTGGCTTGTACAATGAGACGTTACAAGAAGGAATCATAGGGCCTACATGAACATTCTCTGGCTAGGATTTTACTTTTCCTCCTTTCTATTTAAACCACCTCTTGTTCCAAATTAAAACATAGCGTAGAGAGTCTTCAGCCCTAAACTGAATTGTTCGGGCTAGCCTGATCTCGTCAGATCTCTGAAGCCAAGCAGGATCGGCCCTGGTTAGTACTTGGATGGGAGAATGGCAAGGAAGTTCAAAGTTGCTACACAGAGGCAGGACATGCAAACCACCTCTGCTTATCTCTTGCTTTGAAAACCCTGCAGGGTCACCATAGGTTGGCTGAACTTGACAGCATTTTCTACCACAGATTGTTTTCAAATGGTCTTGTGGTGCTTTCTTGAGTTGGCCTCTTGTTTGAAGTGTGTGTATCAAAGTGGTGGGTGGATTCATAGATCTTTGTGCCTCTCTGCTAGGTGTCTTTCTGCTTTAAGACATTTCCTTTGCTATTCAAATATCCAGAATCCATCAGGGAGATTTGGAGGTGGAGCCTGAGGATGGCACATTTTGAGCAATGAGAAGGGAGTTGATGTGATGCTGTAGAATGTGCCCCCTGAAATGGCCCTCCAGAGGAGTTGACCTCTATCTCAACATTAGTTGTAATCCCAAGAGATCTCCAAGCCTCACCTGGAGGTTGGCAGCCTTAGAACCCACCTATCATTTAAACCAGTGGTGGCAAACCTTTGGCACTCCAGGTGTTATGGACTACAATTCCCATCATCCCCTGCCAGCATGGCTAATTGGCATGGGCTGGCAGGGGCTGATGAGAATTGTAGTCCATAACATCTGGAGTGCCAAAGGTTTGCCACCACGGATTTAAACCAATTATCTCTGAATAATGTTTTATTAGCTCAATAATGGAAGTTAATTTTAATCAGAATTTAGTGTTCAATGTGACTTTTATTTTAAGGCAGTCTATCTCAGCATGAACGTAAAAACTGACTTAATTTTTTTTAAAAAAAACTTTTTTTAAACAATTGGCATTTTCTAACAAAACGCTAGCACAATTCCTGATAAAATATACAGTGGTGTGGGCTGAAAAGTGCATGCATAGCAAGCTGCATTATTAGAATGTTTAAATATTAATTATTCCACTGTGTAGTAAAGATGATCAAGTAGGAGTGCCAACTAATTTTCTGAAAGCTGCAATGTTAGATTTCGCCTAAACTTCGATTGTTAAGCAAAAACCAAAAGACCAGCAAGTTTAGTCTGCTCAAGCATGTTTATTTTTATTGGTTTCTACATTAAAAAAAACAAACCAACTTTAACCCCTTAGCTTAAATCTCTGCCAGTATGACTCCAGCAGTATATTATGAAATGACTGTATTTCTTGAAACCAACATACCGGTAACTTGGGCGGGGGTGGGGGGGTGGGTGGGCGGGCAGGCAGGGGGAAGACGAAGAAGGTATAACTACAAAGGTCAGTGTAATACATTTAACTGTTGCAAGTCATCTTTTTCATTCTACATGCCCATGTGCAAAGATAAACTAAATATACATAGCTTTTCTTTTCTTCTCTCACAGTTATTCCTGCTTAAAGTACCCTTCAGCTGTTCATTCATGAGCCAGTTCTATTGTGTGAAAAATATTGTTCAGGTGGTACCTTGTTCTGGTATGTACAAAAGGCTTGAGAGACAGATGGGTTGACAGATGCACAATGCTACATAAAAGTAGAAAGACTTACATTATCCTACATGGGGAAAAAAAGTCTCTAAGTATCTGAGTGCGAGCAGCAGGAAAGTGGGCACAACCATAGGAGACAAAGAGTTAAGTGGTTCCTTCCATAAACACACCAGAATCTCCTGCTTCCTTAAGTTATGTGGAGCCCAAGTCACCAAGATTTGGAAGCAAGGAGATTCACTTTTGCGTTCTTAAGAGAAAAGACAAAGAAATCGTGTGCGCCGAGACTCTTAGGCTTCGTTCCGTCACTCATGGATGCCCTGCCAGGATTTCCCACCTGAGACAGATTGCGACGCATGTTCGAATCACTCATGCACAAGAAGCAATACACAAGTTCAGTGTAAAGCCACTTTAAAAGCTCATCGGGTGCATACTTTACTTGTACAAAATACCTTATTCATGATGGAGCAGTGAGGGCCTAGGTAATTACTTGAATCAAGGTGGCCTCAGAAGTGTTTAAATCTACAAGGACACTTAGAGCATGAATAATGCAAAATAATTTGCATCTAAATTTTTTAAGTGTTCTTTATTCAAAAACTAAAATGCAGTTCCGATTAAAGTTTGATGAGTGAAAGCTGAACACTTCAGGCCCACTGTGAACCATCTCCTATTTGCGGAAATTATTTCAGACAGAGGGAAAAGGGACAAAAGAGATGAAAACAAGAGAAGTTGGTGACCGAGCTGCACAATTTTTAAGCTATCCTGGGTTTGTAACACTGGCGAGGAACAAATCAACTTCAGAGCTTGGGAACTGATATATGTCAAAATTGCATCCCTTTAGATGAGTCACCGTGAAAGCAACCGTCAATTTATCAGCCAAAGTAAACAAATGTTCTTCTGAACACGATGATCCAAAATCACTACTTTTTGTCTCGGCAGTCTGCATAATATTTGTGATGAAAAAAAATACATAATTTCCCCCTCCGGAAAATATGATGCTTAAAACTTAACAGATCACTTTATAATGGTATGAAGTTTTGCGCTTGGTTGTTTCAGAGTATTTCTGATCCTACTGACAGCACAAGCTGAAAACTAAATAGTAACGTTCAAATGTCATTTTTAACATAAGAATGCATTTAGAACTGCCACAGAAATTGACTGAAGGCAAAAGTAGACAGACAAATGTGGTACAGTGCTAACTGATAGAAGAGGAGCATATTAGAAACAGCAGTTTTCACGTTCAAATGTTTGCGGTCATGGCCTTAAAAGTCCATAAATCCTGTCTCCTTCCCATGGCTCAGACTTGTCTGTCCCTCAATCAAACATGGTGTGGCCAAGAAAGCAGATACCCCAAGTCCTAAAAAGAGAGAGAAGGATTTGCAAAAAAATACTAAGTTTCAAGTTTTGCTCCCTCCAAGTTAAGACACAGTCATATTTCTAAGGCTGAGATGATATGGCTGCGTATACAATTAATTCAATGTCTGCTGTAAGAGTTCTCTTATGAGCAAAGATGCAGCCCTTCCAAAGGATTTAGTTTCGTCTCCTGTCTTCACTAGCTGAAAGTATACCAAGGTCCCAATAGGTTAGACCAAAAAAATATGCTAGCTTAGACAGGAAACTAAACTTTCACAAGCATCTTTGTGAAGAAACATATTTTTTTTCTTCACTATAGAAAGACTTCCAATTTCTCTGAGGCAGTTTGAAATTGGGCTGCCTCCTTTATTGGACTTTCAGATGAGTGTGCTCGCCACACTTTCTTAGAGAGTGTATATGCTACGTTTTCTTGGGCTTAGAACAATGAGAACATTTTTTTTAACTCACTGAACAAAGATTTCCCCAGCAACAGACCCCCCGCTCAGCAGGTCACCTATCCTTGCGACAGTTTTTCTTTTCCCACGCTAACCCTAGGGCTCATTTGCATAAGGTCTCTGTTGTGACAATTAGTTTCAGGTGAGATGATTTCTATGAAGCTTGCCCAAGACGATACACAAGCTCTGCGCCTCCCTGATCCTGGGCCTAATTGCGACTGACTGGCACCAGACACAATCACCCTCTTGATGCAGTAAATGGTCCTGCAACTAGCTTGTTGTGACCTTGCAATGCACAAATCATATCATGTCAGTCCAGCCTAGTAAACAGCAAATAACGTGAAATTTGGGAGTGAGAAATCTTCAGAATATTATTTCAACTTTTTTTGTTTTAAAGTCACAGTGATCACAGCAAACAGAAATGTATACTTTGGTTTAAGCACCACTGGTGAGCATCGTGAAAGCCTGATTTCCCCCCTCCACCCCCACCACAACTGGACTATTTTAAGGAGCAACCATATTGCCAGTAAAAGAAGTTCCTACATTTTTGCCACCTATGCAAAAAAATCCCCAGGCAGAGCAACTAGCAGTAAAATCTCCCTGTACTTCTGTTTCACAAAAATAGGTTTCAGTATTTCACAAGCCATAGGGCCCACCAATATGCGCACCATAGGAGTACTCTGTCATTTCTGCAAAAACCAGAGCGGGGGAGGGAGAGACCCCAAATAGTGAATGCTAATGAATCTGTACCTACCAGTCAAAGAAATGCAAGAACTTCCCTCCTCCTAATGCTAGAAAAGGGCAGAAGAGTGAATTAGCATCAGCCAGATGCTTTTCAGAAGGGCAGGCTGCTGCTTCCCTCCTCTATTTGCCTTAATGCCAAAGCGAATGTTTCTTTTTGTCCACATGGTTCCGCTTGGCCTTACAGTCAATCCACAAGCTACAGATCTGCCCAGATATTGACGACGGAAGCCTAGTCTCTTTATCCTCCTGCAAAAACCACATTGACTCCAATCCAAGACTTGATTGAGGCAGAAAAAAAAATCTTGACCAAATCAAAGACAATGAAATTGCAGCTAACCATAACGACCCATTATTAACTCATGGCAAAAATCCCATTTAGACTAGTGGTATTAATGGGTGACGCATCTCCTTCGACCCTGAAATCCTCAACCCTGAATCACATAGCCTATGCTATTTATTTCTTTCATTTATTGACCTGAGCTTGTTGGAATGCACACCTTGAGTCTGATAGAGCATAGACTGGTACGGGATTTGGCCCTCCATTGTGTTTTGCTTTTATAAATAGAATGTGCTGGATGTGTTCTTCCGCAGCCCCACCAACCTCAATCCAGAGGTCAGAATTAAGGAACTGCATTAAACTACAGATGTTAGTGAGCAAGAGGATTAAACATTTACCTACTATGAATATTTATAAATTGGTTGTTGAGCTCTTCTGCTGGATCAGGTCCATTAATACTGGATTGGTTGTGGTCTATGGCAGAAATTCAGGTATTACTTGTCTCAAAGAAACAATGAGATTATCAACTGAATTAATCCACTGAAAATTTCTCGTACCCCCAGCCCAGTGAAATGAAAATCAATGGGGGCTGTGCAGGACCACTACTGAGTTCTTGTCCTACCCTAAATTATGTCTTTTGGGGGTTGTATAAAACTTCCCAGTGGATTGTGCTTCTAAAAAAAAAACATTTTCCACATTTGCACAGTATCTGATATCAAAATATCATAAACCTCAAATGTGCTCATACATTCCAATCTGAGTTAAGGAAAGTGTGTTAAAAAGAGCCTTTGAAACTCACAATCTTCTGCAATCTTAAAACCTGATTATGGGCAAACTGGTCTTTTTAAAATATGGTAGAACGAATTTAAAAAGTCACCTCCACACTTAGATCAGCAATCCAATATTTTAGCCTTAGGAAATTTTATCACTTCTTGATGACACAAGTCCAAATTCTTGTCCTACTACAAATCCATTGAAATAAATGGCCACTATCCCTGATGTACATACCTCTGAGATAGAAATGCACCATCTTTAATTTTATTAAGTGGTAGTTACAAATAAAAGAGAAACCAGCCTGTTAGCAGGGACTGAGCTAAATATGAGACATTCCAACCTACAGTACAACTTAAGAGTCAAGAGAAAATCTGCAGCCAGAGCCAAGAACCCTGCTACCTTTTCTTCCCTATACCATAACACTTAAAACAGGCACTGAAAGTAGTAATGGCACAGAAACACACATTTCTTGAGCTAACTACATATTGTGATAGACATATCTTAAATAGATGGAGGTTTGTCTTGGCACATAATGGCAGCCAGTTTCTATTCATGCCTCACATTCCCTCACCCCCAAAAATAGTTTTCCTAAATTACAAATGAGTGAGATGCGCACGGCTGAATGAACACGACAGTTTCAAAAAGTGAAAACACTCTGCATATAGAAACTATGGGACAGGAAGATTTCTATTTTGACTTTCTTTTCGACATGCTAATTTTCTGCATGCAGGAACTTTTGCGTATGGTGCATCTTGGATACAGGTTTACTGTCTCATTTGCTATTTGTGAGAGCTTTGTTAAGAGCTAGTTCTTCTCATGCCATGGTTACTTTGGGAGAGACAAACCTTTTGCCAGAGACAATCTCATCTTATAAACTAGGTCACATGATGGGTACACAGCATAGGATAGAAATCCTTTATATGGTAGTAGCAGAAAGCTATTTTTCTGTGAATTAACTGCTAGCAAGAGAACAACTGCTCTGGACAGACTTAAATGGCTGGCACTGCCAAAGTAAAGAGTTGCCAGCTTCCAGGTAGGGCCTAGAGTTCGTCTGGAATTACATATGAGCTCTGCAGAAAATAGTGTCAAGGGGTAAACTGCATGGCATCATGTTACCCCTGTTGAAATCCCTCCCATCCCCAAACTCCACCCTCCAGACTTTGCTGCAGACTTTGCCCCTAAATCTGCAGGAATTTTCCAACCCAGATCTGGCAACCCAAAACAAGCCCTGTCCGGACTTTGAAATGCTTGTTCAGCGGCTCCTGTACCGTCACAATGATATCTTAAGGACATCATTGCCAGGCCTAACTAGTGATTCCTCCCTCATAGCAGACAAGTGGTGGTCTTTGAGTTTTCTGTCAGCATTTCCACCATTCCTGCCTCTGACAACTTTTCTTGTCTACTTCCTCTGAGACATCCCACCACAGCATTAGCTGTGCCTTCACTTCTCTACTTTTCTGTAGTCTCCCACAAAAGTTCCACATAAACCTGTACTTTTCTTTCCCTTCCTTTTTTTCTTCCCTATTCCAACAACGTCTTCAAGTTCACATATCTTGGGGTTTTTTTTCTGTGCTGGCACTCAAAACTGTTTTAGAATCTGCAGCATATATTATCCATCTACTGCCTTCTTTTATATTGAATTTTCTGAAACCATCCCCCCCCCCGCCCCCGCTCCCAGAGGGTCCATTCTTTTCCAGATCTCTCAAGTTTCCTTCTTAGAAGTGCCTCACTCACTGAACTCATTGTACTCCCTCAGCTATATTTTCTATTGCTTTCCTTCACTTCTCACTTCCGACGCAGTCCTCCTTTCCTACTCCTCTATTAAGCAGGCCAATCCTAACTAGCCTCAGTCTTTCAGGGGAGCCTTTGCTCGACTTCCCTTCTGATGTACTGTCGAATAGAACATCCCTTCTGATGTTCTTTTTTTTCACCTGCTGATCAAAATTAGGGCCTTCATTGGCCAGCCCACTCTTATAGCCTCATACAGTGGAGATAGGAATGCTGAGAACTCCAACAACACTTTTGACTTCTTATATTTTAATGGGTTTATGAGCATGGCTTTCAATAAGAGTTGCCAATCTCCTGGCAGGACATGGAACTCTTCCAGAATGACAAGAGGTCTTCAGAATACCGCAAATCCGTTTCCCTCGAGAAAATGGGACCTTTTGCAAGGTAGAATATATGACATTATATACCACCAAGCATCCTCCTCTGCCCTCTCCAGGTGCCACCTCCAAATTTCCAGGAATTTTGCAGTCAAGAGCTGGCAACCTTAGTTCAAAACGCTAATACACTGTGCATGCACTCTCTGTCTCAGCAGGTAATACACCAGTGATAGCGAACCTATGGCACAGGTGCCAGAGGTGGCACTCGGAGCCCTCTCTGTGGGCACATGCGCACAGAGTTCGTCATGTGGGGGGTGGTGGAAAATCACCCCCCCACACACATACACACACATCTAGGCTGGCCTGGGTCACTGAGCACGATGTGTGCGCACCGTGGTGAGCAGGGAGGACTTGGCTGGCGGGCCTGGTGCCTGTGCTCCTGGTGGCTGCTGCCCGAGGTGGGGGGGGGGGGTGCAGAGGAGGCAGAGATGCTAGAGAGGCACAGAGCAGTGTGTGCAGGACTTGCTGGCGGCTACAGAAGGCTGGTCCCTGCTCGAGCAGGTGGGGCGGAGAAAGAGGGAGCCAACCGGTTTTTTCTTTTTAAAATTTTTTTTATTGTATAGAATGTTTATATAACCGTTACATACCATACATTTTTCCAACTATACATTTCCCCCTTTTTTCCCCCTCTAGTCCCCCTCTTCTTATTCTCTGTTGTTCAAGCAAGCAGCCAACCGGTTTTTTCTAAACTAAAACCTCAGCATTCAGGTTAAATTGCCGTGTTGGCATTTTGCGATAAATAAGTGGGGTTTGGGTTGCAATTTGGGCACTCGGTCTCAAAAAGGTTTGCCATCACTGTAATACACAAACTCTCTCTCACTGCAGGTATATATCAGCTTTCACAAGAGGAAGGTTTTTTCCCTATTCCATTAAAAGATGATGAGTTTCTGACTTCTACCCAAATGCAACAGCTGGCTTCTATTAGAAGTCAAATTTCATTCTGGGTGGAACTTGGGCTGCTCAAGCAAAACAATTGTCGTGTGAGTCCAACTCCAGTAGGATTGGGTCCACGAAAATGAGTTCATTAACTTTTTAGAAGTTGGCTTGCACTGATCTTTTACTCGCCCTTGTCCTGAATATACCTCTCTTTAGCCTGTTTTCTTCCTTTCTCTGCGTTTTCTTTCTGCATCCTCTGAGCCCTCCCTCCCTCCAGAAAATAGGGTTCCTGAACTCTGGAAAGGAAGCATAGGGAGTGCTAATGACTCAGTAGGTGGCACTCTCTCCTCTGAGTCAATACTATTCTAGAATGAGCTACATGGCGCTTGAAGGGTGCTGTGCAGCTGCAGGTGTTGTCTTTTCTATACACCATATAATTAAGGCCTTTTGGGTTACTATAGATACCTTAGTATTTTTGCAGTAGCAAGTGTGCCTAGCTAAACTGAAACTAGTACAATTATCTGGTATTTTTTGTCCTTGACTTCAAAGGGCCACACTATTTTTATTCATTTCCTATCCTAAACTGCTATGTAACGGTACTGAACGTAGGCCATAATTGATGTGATATGGTCAGTTCTAGAGCAGAGGATCTACCATTGATAAACCAAGTTTAAAGACTTCCCTTGAGATTACCCTAATGAACAAAAAAACTTGTAGTAGCTTCATTATCTTGAGCAACAAGTGACCTTTATCTCATGTGGAAGTGGCCATGGTCCACACTGGAAATACTTGACAATCACCTTGTAGCAAAAAAGGCCCAGCGGTGTACATGATGACGGCTTTTTGTCCCTCTAAGGACAGAATTCCATGGAGAGGGAAAGAATGCTGCAGAATGGTATAATCGTCCTTTATACCCTTCATTAGGGATATGTCCCAAAGACATGAGGCATAAGGCTTTAACTCAAAAGCTATCAGTGATTCACTTCTGTGAGACTTATCCTTCATAACGCAATGGTGTTTGTGTGTGGAGGGAGTGATAAGCAACACTGGCTAATCTTGTGTAACTGGCACTTGTCTAATTTAGCTAAAGAATGTGTTGTATTTTAGATTTGGTTTTGTTTAGCTCGTACGCACATTGACGTTTATATTTCCTTCACTCTTTAAATGTTAATAGTACGGTCAAAAAGGCACAAGGAATAAAAGCTGAAGTTTGACTGCAACTTTTGCCAAACTTTCTAAACTCTTGCTCACAGACATCTATGAAAAGTTATGCCAAGCAATGTTAAAGGTGGTGTGGGAACAGGTTAAGGAACTGTCAAGTCATAACCTAACCATTTTTCTAGCATCCATGGTTGTTTTCCTGGCTCCCTCTCCTCCCTAAGGACATCTAGTTTTTCTTTCTTCAAACGTCTGTCACTTACACATAAGAAATTTGAAGCAGAAAAAGGTATGACTACCTACTGGTAAATTTTAAAAAGACAGAAAGGAGGATACAATTTAGGTAAAGAATTTTTGTTCAAATAAATAATAAATAATGCTTTCATGGTTAACATCCCTCTTGAAAAATAGATTATGCAAGATCTAAAATAAAGCATGAAGACTTGCAATGCCATGGGTACTTTTCTTCCATGTATGCTAACATTTTTTTTAAAAAACGCTCCTTTCTCTCTCTTTATGTATACATATTTAAATACAAAACTATCTTGATCATAGTTTTGATTGCAAACCTCACTTTTCCCAAAAAGAGCAATGATAGCAATCTTTAATGTAATCACATATTTTTATTGAATGCCTTGCCCCCCCCCTTCATTCCACCAAGTGAAACAGAGACAATTCTTTGTATGTTGAAACGTGCAATTATCATGTATCCAAAAAGGAGGGTGTAATTTTCACATCTGATTACAAGGGAAGAGTGTAAGAGAAGCTGCCTCAGTAAATGTACACTTGTTTACAGAACAATACCCCTGATATTAAAATCTTCAAAAACATGAAACACTGGAAAAAAAATCTAGATTCTCATGCAGCAGAGAAAAGTAAAAAAACAACAACCCTGAAGCATTTTTTCTTGGTGAGGATAAAAATGAAAGTTAGGCTTTCTGAACTTGGATTGGCCCCCTTGACTTTAAATGACTGCTAAGAATACAGTAATCTAATCAGAGGCTCATTCCGCACATGCAGAATAATGCACTTTCAAACTGCTTTCAGTGCTCTTTGAAGCTGTGCGGAATGGCAAAATCCACTTGCAAACAGTTGTGAAAGTGGTTTGAAAACGCATTATTTTGCATGTGCGGAAGGACCCAGATTCTTGTTCACCCCAAATTAAGTCCCACTGAGTTTAACAAGACTTACTACCATGTTAGAGGTACAGAGGTCTGCAGTTTCAGGACTGTGCAGGTTGCATTCGAGGCTAAAAATCCATCTTTTTAAACTTCTGGTAACGTTAAGTAGGGATGTGAAACACTTTTGCTGCTTACAATTCTACTTGTCCATTTTACATGGGATAAAATCTTTTCCTTAGTTGACCTCAGCTGTGCTAAATTAATGTTTGCTTCTGTGTCCAAATTGTACGTTTCATCCCTAGTTGCTTTATTCCCCCCCCCCACCTCCTTTCGTGTCTTTATTTTTTGGTATGTGCTGATTTACCTTTGATAAGATGTGCTTCTACATACACGAAATTATTTTTGTTGTCATGTAGGAAGAGATGCTATCGTGGAAAGCACAGCACAGTTACAGATTGCTTAGTAAGGAGATTGAAGATAGGGGAGAAAGATCACACAACAGGTAAGGTTAGAAAACATGCCCCAAAGCTGAAAGTGATACCAGCAACCTTTCAAAATGATATAATAACAGAGAACTGCAGCACAGGCATTTTACAAAACACTCTCAAAACTATCTTGCGCAGACACTTGAAAATTAAACTACAATCATCTCATTCAGTAACAAGAACAATGTGCGAAATACAGATAGGCTTGGACTTCTCAGTGTAGGGAAGCTGCAATGTGCATTTTATTAAAAAAAATAAAGATTTTAGCAGGTCCCACATATTGGGAATATGACATATTTATTTGTAACAATCACCTTTTCTGACTCTGAACCTAGTTCAAGCAAAAGTGATTGTAAAATGCTGAGTACTACTTTCTGCGAAATGTGTAAAGGAAACAAATCAGGTTCCTCTAGACTTCTTACTTTCTACAGATAACATGCTTTTCTGTTCCCAAACATACTTTGCAAACCCATTTTAAAAAAATTTCCCTGGTTGAGAAATTCACTAGAAATGGAGTGCAAGATTATTGATGCCTCCTCCGAAATATATTTTTGAAAGCCATCTTTCTTTTTGTATGGAGAAACAAAGAGATGGCACCACTGACATTAAATGTGTGATCTGCTTTTTGACAGGCATGCTTGAGAATGCTAATCTTGAAATACTGCAATTAAGCAATATCAGTTTCCTACTTACAGTCAAAATCGGCATCTATGTTTCACAGAGTCTTTTCAAAATTTTAAGTGAACTCAAAGATAGGTTGCTGCTAGGTTTAGGGTATGCCTGCAATTTACTTACATTTAAAAGTGCCGCTGTGATTATAGTCTTCACAGTGAGACAATGGATAGCATACTAAGCTGTAACAAATTTACAGCTAAACTTAATTTATACTTATAATTTACAGTGTAAACTTTCCAATTCTGCTTGGATGAATAAGTCTAGAAAGTCTGTTAGATGCGTCTATCTGCATATACCTAAAGAGAATGTGTGATTATATTCATATGGCCTCCTTTACTCATTATGAATAGGATCTCACTTCACCTTTGTAATGGACAATAGTAGTCAAACTAAACATGACCTCAACATGTGGCTTCACATTCATGTATAGTTGGTTGAGTGAAATGGTGGAGGTGGTCTGATTTCTACATGTGGAATTAGAACCCAAGACCCCATATGATATGCGAGTGGGAAGCACCCATGAATAACAAATATAAGCACCTATATCAGCTCTTATTTGGCACTCACAACAGACTCGGTTTTACAGGTCAGAGGATGTACAATTATCCCTTCCATATCACGACTTTCCCCATCACAGTTTTGATATATTGTGGGTTGGCATAAGAAATTAAATGGGAATTTTTGATAGTTTTGTGAAAGCCACAGACAACACACAAGCAGATGACACAGAAAAAGTTTAGAAACTCAGAAATGCATAAATATATATGTATATAAATATATAGTATTGTATAATATCAACATATTTTATGTTTCAATACCACAAATATACACAATTTCTTTTTTAAAGTTAAAAGAAAAGAAAAAGAAAAAATCAGACTTATTCTCTGGTACAAAGGAAGGGCCAAAAAATTGTATGTGAATTTCCAGATCTGGTGGGGGAGGGGGGGCACCATGCCCCTAATCCCAGTGATGTGGAAGAGGTAACTGTATTTCCTCTATGGTCTTCCATACAGCATCTCATACAGTCATTATTAATTAGTTACTGACTTTACTAAAAATAATACTAAATATCAGGTATCAGAGGCCATAGCTCCTCATGGGTATTCTCCCATAAAATATGCATATTATTATACATGCTAGTGAGAGGAATAACTGCCTGGAATATGGCCCATTAGTGTTTGGATTACATGGGTGTGTCAGGTGGCTGATGCAATTCTTCCCTCAATACTATAAGCATACTTAAAATAACAAATTAATGTCTTCCCAAATCAATACTGAGAACACACTTCATTTTTCATTGACTTGTTAGAGTACTTTTGCGTATATTTTGCAGTATTTTAATTTAACCATATTGATCAAATTGAACATTCAATAAGACCTTAGGCACCTAAGCCTTATTAAAATTAGTCAACTTGAAGGAAGTGACCTGAGGAAGAAATGGAAATTGTCCAGAGATTTTATATGCAAGGAGCCCAACTTAAATAAATACCTGTTAATGAAACAGATCTATTAAGTGAATACATTTTCTCTGAACTGAACCTGAACACCCTTGAGGGCCTTTAGGTGACAACCTCATATATGGATATACTAGCTTAAAAGGTCCATATTTATTGCTAATCACATACCTGTTTGTGTTTTTCCCTCAAACTGCCCTGTGACTATTGCAGAACTGCTGAACTATGGTCACTACATATATAATTTTGCCCGTATAATATACAGGTAGATAGTAGGGAAGTTCTTGTGGTAACTAGCCCACTCATTTTTATCCTGTGTAAATACAAATCAGTTAGGCTGTGCCCGTGGCAATTACATAAGAGAAACTACAGCAAAAGAAAGCATGGTTTCCTTTAAACTAGTTACTGTCTAACAAATCATATGTTTGCTTCTTCCAAAAGTGACCACATTTCTTCAGCCGAGCTGAAGCACATAATTAAAACACAAACTCCCAGGGCTGACTTAACAGTGATTTGTAACACCACTCCTTTTGGCACATATTCTGGAGTTCAAAGTATTGTTTTCAGAAGCATGGCCATTTCAGGAGAGGGGGAGATAATTCTACACAAAATATTTTGTTGATTAATCCTGTCTTCCCTCAAACAGCCTGACCTGAAATAAGATTTTATTTTACTCAAATTGCAGGGAGGGGGGGGGGGGCAGGGGGATGACACACACAGACATGTCTTACTGCAACATCTTTTAATGAACCAAATCAATCAACTAAGGGGTTCTTCAGAGTTTTCCTGCAACCTGTTTATCAGTGGCTACCTATAGAGATATTTCTATACTTATTTTTACCTCCCCCTTCTGCAGTCTCGGAATGATACTAACACTTTTCTCTAAAACAAAAATCTGAACCACAAATCAGGTTTTGTAGTAGCAACTAGTTTGATACTGCTGGCCCGGTTTTACCTTAGTAAAATCCCTGTCAATGCTTCATATTTTAGAATTAAAAAAGAAAATGTGTATTAGCAGAATCTCCAACTTGATTTTATTTCATTTATAAATTACGAGAATGATGCTATTATATATTATTAATTTCTGCTGTTCTCCAACTCGGCTGCAGCAGTAAGCTGCGGATGTTGGAACGGTGTAATTATGTTCTAGTAGGGCAGCCATCCGTTTCCTTTCAAAAATTTACAGGATTCTTAATCACGCTGCTCATTTGGGTGCGCAATAGCGAGGATGGCGAAACACAAACATGGCACATTCGTTTACACAGGAACACCTGCTTAGCGTGATAGCAGATGTCAGTCAGCAAGACGAACACAAAAGAAAAATATCAACAACAGCAAACTCAAACCATTCTCAACCCAGTGCGGTGAAATCTCCCCAGCAGGAATATAAATGGCTGGGGGTTCATTTGCAAATGAAGGGAGCGACACCACCGCAACATGTTGGAAAGTCTTGTTTGATTCACTGAAAGGCTGGATTGATTGCAAGACACTGGTTTTAAATCTGCAGAAGAGTTTGTGTCGGATTTAAGTTTGGGGATTCAGAAACAAAGCATTTTTCAGAGATCATCACTTTGATTATTAGAAATAGATCATACCGGAAAGAACGGACATAACTAAAGTCCACTTACCTGAAGAGCACATGCACTGAAGTACAACACGCATAACTAGTGCTCTTAATTAGGAAGCTTATGATCTATTGATATCAGAACTTCCAATAGTAGCAGTTTGGGATAAAACACTAGCTTAGGAGCGTCAAAATGAAAATCAATTTTGGAAACATATTTTATGAAACAAAATGGAATTACCAGATGGGGTAAATGAGAGGTTCATTATTTCTCTCTTGTTCTATTTATATTTTAAACAACAGGTTGCTTTGTTGAGTACAGCATATCTTTAGCACTTAGGATACATGTTTGAAATTGAGCATTGGGCAAACTCTGAGTGAGACTGCAGTTAACTGTTTTTCCTCAGGATTGTTAGAATTCAGAGTGAGTCCACTTGCATGGGTCTGTGCATTAAAGACTCCCTAAGTATGCATTGACTTGATACCCAGTAATAGCTTCTAAGGAGCCGTTATGTAGTACCGTGTCAATGATCCATGCATTGAGGACTCCCTAAGTACGAATTGACACGATAGACCGTAACAGCTCTGAAGAAGCCGTTATGGTCTATCATGACAATGATCTGCAGATATTGGCAGGGCCTCTTGCTCTTCCATAAAGATAGTAAAAGTCTCTGAAGAAGCTGTTACGATCATGCTGCAAGAGCCATCCGTCAGATCAATGACACAGTTTTGCTCTTCCATTTATCTTTCTGGTGCTTTGTTTTCTTTTTTCAGATTGTAGCCCAAAAGAGGTCAACATGCTAAATGTATCACCTGCCAAAGGAGTTACTTCAGATTATGGTAGATACATACAGAGGATCAGAAGCCACTTTCTGACTCGTAAAGTGAGATTCCATGCAGATTTATTCATTATTAAGTCTATGGATAATAGGCCGTTTCTGCACCGCAATGGTACGGGGGTGCGTCGGCATAAACAATGCCGACGCACCCCCCCCCCGGATCGTTCGCATGGACAGTCCCGGGAGGGCGGCAGGCAACGGTGCAGCCTTCGCACAGGCTGCGCCGTCGCCAAACACCTACCTTGTCTCCTGGCTTCCAGCTCATCGCAGAAGCCAGGGGACACGCCTCCGCAGCCTGGAGCAATGGCTCTGGTGTCGCAGGCCAGGGGGGCATGTCCCCTGGCCTCTGTGAAAAGCTGGAAGCCAGGAGAAAAGGTAGGCATTCGGAAAGGGGGGGAATGGCACCTTCCAGCTGCAAACATGGTTGGAAGCCGCTGTTTCCGAAATACCTCGCTCAGGGAGCGAAGTTTGGAAACAGCGGTTTTGCACCATTCGGGGGTTGCGATGCAGTGGTGGTGGCCGTGTGAAACCCTCCCCAGGGACGCTGTTTTTAGCGTCCCTGGGACGCTGTATTCCGCCCATGCGGAAACAGCCATACTTAACTGCCAACCTAAGTAAGTCAACATAAGATTACATTTTTAACTTGGTTTATATGTCTGGCTTAGGCCTGGGTTGGAAACCATTTTCAGAGCTAAAACATAACATACAAAATAATACTTACAGGGACTATTTGTAGACATACCCTTGGTTCAAAATGGTTGTATTTCCCGCTAATAACAAACCCACATAAAATGACATTAAGATGTTTTAATCTGCTCGCATGCAGGATAGTTGTAGTGGCATTCTTACGTTGAGTTACAAGGATTGTTGTCTAGTTTATCATTAAGAAATACATGATGATGAATAAAGTTTGCTAAAGGAGATGAAGAATCCTGTGCAAGAACATGGTATACCTCTCCATTCTCAAGTAGAAAACAACAGTGAGAACCTTACAGGGCATTGCTGTATAAAGACAGAGACATCAGTTATAAGGCGATTAGACAAACTGATAAAAGGTAGCTGTATGAGTAAATACCAAATGATGATGAAACCTCCAGTTCTGAGGCAGTATGTCGCTAATTCCAGGAAGCAACCATGGGGCTAAGAGTTGCCTGTTCTGTGTTGGGAAACACCTGGTAATTTGGGGAGGGTGAGGGACACCAACAGCATATAATGCCATAGAGTCTACCCTCCAAAGCAGTCATTTTCTCCAGGGAAACTGGACTTGGTCATCTGGAGATCACTTGTAATATTTTATGTATATATAAATCTGGCAGCCCTAGAGAGGCTCACACCTCTGTGCCTTGCTCGTTCGCTTCCTGTGTACATCTAGTAGTCCACTGTTGAAGAGAATTTTAAACTAGTTTGATCTTTGGCCTAATCTAGCAGGTTTCCTCTTAAAATACTTAAACAACTTTATCCTACATTACGTGGTATTCCATGACCTTGAAGAAAGAGCCACTACATTATTACAATTTTTTAAAATTGTCTGTATCATTCTATGTACAAATGCATGTGGTTAATGAAATATCCTTATTTCCTGTGCTGCTACAGATTTCTGTTAAAACATTATGATCCTCACTTTCTGAGGTCTTCTCCACTGATGAAGTAATTGAAGAAATGGGCTGGAATGTTTTTGGAAAGAATCACAAAATCCCAGAACAACTTTGGATTTCATGCATACTCAATGACCATAAAAGAAAAATCAAGTTTCTGTTCATGCTTCCTGGGCACATCAAGATACTTTATTCACACTTCAAGGCTAGCTTTTTAATGTTGTTCTTTGGCAGTACCACGGAGCTATCATAATATTCTATGTGACCGTTGCAATAAAACATTGCTTCCTCTGTTAATCAACACTGCATAGTTTGCGGAATGTCATATAGTTCCATCCTAATTTAAACTCCAAGATAAAGCATGCTACAATCAAGAAAAAGCTACAATCAAGAAAAAGAACAGAGGACCTAAAAGAACTGAGTGCGGGATTAAAAAGGGCCTAAACTATCAAGGATAAAGTGGCAAAGCAGAAAGTCAGCTACTGGAAAACAGGACATGCAGAGCTGCAACTGGCCCTTTAATCTACCAGGAATGTTTCTGGTAGGATCACTGACAGCCAGAACACTCCAGTCAGGTGGTCCCTGCGGTGATGCTAGTGCTTCAGGGTCCACGTGGCTTGGACCTCGGCTGCAGAGACAAAGACAACAGGTGAAAACTTGTCTGATGGGTAAATCTGTTGTCATCATTACAACGGCCCGAGTCAAAGCCAAGTGGACCCTGCAGGGTTACAAGCACAGGCTTGTTCCAGGCCTGCTTTCATATCCCACTGTAGCACTGAGGACAGGTCACTTGAAATGAAAAAGAATAGCAACAGCTAGGTAAGCCTAAAAACACTTAAGAGGGACCAAAAGGAAATTCCAGGGGACAGAAGACAGCAATAGGGAGGGGCAATGAGATTTTCATTGGAAGAAGTTTCCAACTTCTGAGTCTACAATAATGGTATATGAGATCATTTTTTAATACTTGCAACATTATCCATTCTATTAATCAACACTGCTCAGCTTATGGAATGTCATATACTTTCCTTCCGCCTTTAGACTCCAAGATCTAAGAAGTTAAACACACTGTTGGTATCATGTGAATTCCAGAAATGTATGACAAGCTGATAACACGGTGGTGGTTTGGTGATTAAAATAAGATCTCCAAAGTCAAAGCAAACTTTAGCACTGGCCATCCTATCACCATTTTTGTACACATGACAAACCTGTTGCCCCTTGGAAGGATCAAGGCCAGTTCTGCTGTCAAAAGACCTACAAAGGCTTGTCCAAAGAAGGCTCTAAATGTATAAAACTGTAACTTTTTAGAAGTTTCTCTATGACCGCCCCCCCACATTCAGTTCTTTAGATCTGACCTTGAGATGCTCAATGATCTACTTTGCAAAAGACCACAAAACAATCAAGATTACTTGACAGACCCTAGGAATTAGTCATCCAATTTCAAGTACCTCGCCGGATGTTCCCACTAGACTGGAGTCCAGAATGACAGCAACAAAAGCATGAACAGAAACAACCGAATGTATAGCAGAGTCCAATTACTAATATGTGAATTTGTTCAAGTTGTCTCTTTTACTTTTTACTTTTTACTTTTACTGTAAAACACTCAATTGGGTGGGGAGACATATTTTTTCCACCAATAATACCTTTCAGATCTTATCTGATGGTTTTACATTTAATAATGACTAAACAAAAAAACAAAAAGCCCTCAGAAGGGCTCCAAATGCATAGCTAAAGATCTGTGCATATGGTGGATTAGTTGTTTACCCAGTACCAGAGAAAGTTTTGCACACTGGTTAAAGGGAGGACATACCAGGGTAGGAGCTAGAGGTGAAAAATGTAGCAAGCAAGAGACATTCCTGCATATAGAAACTAGCACAGTGAAAAATTAATAAGGGAAAAAGTTATATGCTAGCTCTGTCCTTGATGTACTGGTTTTCTTCATGCAGGGTGATAGGATTTTATTTTTAATATGGGAGAGCATTTAATTATATGGTATTCCACATTCACAGTACAGTCATAGGACTTTGGTAGGCATGCAAATCAAGGCCTAAATTGGCTTCGGAAAACAACTAAAGGAATTAATAGAAGACACGTTTGCCTGTGGTTTTTAGTCACAACAGCTACAAATGGAACTTCTGTTTTCCAAGGCAGTATACCTCTAATTACCAGATGCTAGGTCAAAGAACGAAGGGCAGCTATTGCTGTCATGCTCTGCTTGATAGCTTCCCAGGGGCATCTGGTTGGCCACTGCTGGAGACAGATTGATAGACTATATGAACCTTTGGCCTGTTCTAACAAAGCAATTGTTATTATGCTAAATACACCAAAGAGCCGGGCCCCTGGTAAACTGCGGCCTACAGTATGGTGAAGTTATCAGGGGCAAATAATATATTCATCTTAGATTAGAAATCCCACCAATCTCAAAATAAAAGGGCTATTTCCTATTTACATGGCAAAACAGGAGTGACCACACAAATGCAGATTTTTTTTTTAAAGAGCAAGGTATAAAATGGCCACATTGCCTATATTGTGGAAAATTTTAGGGGTGGGTGGTGGATGGAAATGTTGGCATGTTCCATGTCCTGCTACTTGAATTGAGGGAGGGGAAGCTCAGTGTGGGGTACACAATAGTAAGACTGTGAGGCAACGGGCCGGCTACAGTTGCTTTTCAAATCAAGGGCAAACAGCATATATCGTTTTTGAAAGGGTCCAGGCCAGTTCTAACAGAGAATAACTAATCAGAGATCTTTCAGCTATCTGATGCTGTGTAACTGAATCTTACAGGCAGGGGATAAAAATCATGGCTTGATGTACAGGTATGGATTTCCCATGACTTCTCAATGTTTTCAACATTTGGCCTGGGAAGGGTTGTTCTCCTGCTTTGAGGCACAAGCATCGCTGCATCGAGAAAGTTCACCGATCTTACATGCAAGCGGGGTTTGCAATCCTGGCTCCTTCATAAATTCGCATGGGCTTCAATAGATTCAGAAATGCATCTTTTGTCTCTTAAAGGCAATGTGGCAAAATGAACCGCGCGCTTGCCCTTCCTTCCTTCCTTCCTCCCCCCCTCCTTCTCTTTGACAATGCCTGTGCAATCCTTGAATAGGTACAAAGCAAAGTACATTTTCCAAATATTCTAAGCCTTTTAAGAAAGGTACACAAAAGCAGCTGCATTTTGGAAAAAAAAAAAGGCTACTGTTCCTTTAATGCCCAGCTGGTCTTGAGATGTAATAAAATTGACATATTGATTCCTTTGAATTTACAAATGCCTGTTTCATAAACTCCATCTCCAAAGCCTAGGCATCTTTAGAGCACTGTCATTTCTCCCCCTTCCAAATGGATCAATTATGTGCCCCACGTAATCCTGTTACCTGTGAAATCCATGCATACTTCTCCCATTTGCTGCAGTTCCCAGGCGGACAAACTTGCATTATGTACGCATAAACAAACAGAGTATTTCCCTGATATTAGGGATTGTTTTCAAAGGAAAAAGCAATCTCCTGGGCCCTTTACGAAAAAAATAAAAACAAACCAAAAAGACAGCAACGTCCATAGCCTCCCCCCCCCCTTCCAGGCAACCTCACTGCATTATATGATATAATCATTGCTCCATCCAAGAAATGGTTCATAAATCAATTTGGCTACTTTAAGCAGGGGAGCACAACGTTGCAGTTTAGGGCCCCCCCCCCCCCCGGTCTTAAATGCAACATATTAATTTCTATTGCGGTCTTAGATAATAAATCAACATATCTTCCAATGAGTCACTGTCATCATAATGGTTTCTGCATCATTTGGAATGTGACCAGATCTGGAAAAGTTAGCAACAGAATGCTCTGACAGATCTCCACTTAGTTGGCCCTTTTAATAACTGTCTGAACCAACTATGCCCTAAATATCAATAGCTGTGTGCATTTCCACACAGACACACATGTACCAAAACAGAAATGCATTGCATCATGGGCACATATACATACATGCTTACTTTTATCACAGTGGGCATCAAACATTTACAGAGAGATATACCTCCGTGCATAAACTGAGCTTCTCCCTTTTTGTGTTACCAAGCTGAAACATGGCTTTGCCCTTATATCGTCTTATGAATTCTTCCAAAGTATTGTGGATATATACACACATAGATTCCTGGTTTTTTTTCCCCTCCTCTTTCCCCCCAAGACTACGCTGCTTCTGATTTGCTACACTTCAGTGGACAACCAGCAGTTCAGTTACACTACACTTGCACTGTACAATTTGTCTCTAAAAGGTTCCCAAAATTATGAAACATCTTGTCTGCCACATGACCTGTGCAGCAGAGTGCTTCAATTCGAGGTGCACACATACATACAGAAAAGGACGGCACTTGAGAATAAAAAGCAAAAGAATTAAAGCCAGCCACAAGGAAAAGGAGAGGGGTAGAAAGATGTTTGAAGCAGAGAGCCCTATACCAGTGGTGTAGAGCACCAGTGCCATTGTTCAGGAGTGGGTTTAAAGATAAATGGCTGCATGTTAACCAGATTTGACATGCTGTACAAAACCAGGCACCTTTGGTCTCATGACACAGCCCAACAGCAAACACAACAAGCGAGTCTGGCAAAGCTGTCTGACATGAATAAAAGCACCACAATTTGTCACATAGTTGGGACAAAATGTTTGAGGCTTTGGGGCTTGCCATAGGACAGCAAAGAAGAGGCAGTGGGCAGAATGAGGACGACGTGGGGGCTCTTGGGAAAAGGTTTTAAAGATTTACATGAAGGATTTTTCAGGTTAGGCATGCCAAAACAAAATAAAATCTAAAATGCCTTATTAAATGAAGAAGCCTGTGAAATTTTAAGACTGTAACTCTGGGCACTCTTCATTAAGAACAACCCCATTGAATTCAGTGAGATTTACTTTGGTGTATATACGTACAGGATTCACTTGCATGGGTACTATCAAAATATATCGACTCAGGAGGAAAATCCATTGGATTTACTTTGAAGCAAGCTGGAAAGTCTGCTTTAAATTATATATAGAATTGCGGAAATCTGCTCACACCATTTTTAGGAATCTCCTTTTCTTTCATTATCCATACCTCAATGATGGGAATCTGATGTATTAAGGAGTAACTGATATTTATTTTCTTTTTTTAATTGCTCACACATCTAATCCACATGGGTTTATGCACAAAAGCATTCATAGTGGGCCAAGGAAGCTATTTCCTAAGTGCTCCATAACAGTTCAAGCTTCAAAATGCTTTCTAATGAGGAAAAAAAATACCCATTACTTCAGTAAATTCTAGCTCCCATTCATTCAGTAACACTTTCAGTAACAGTAAAATGAAAGTGTAGTCTAAGGCAACACAAGACATGTTCCATATAGAGGGCTGAAAATCTAATTATGTGATAGAACGAGAAACAATGATTTCAACAACTCTATAGAGTTTTCAGATTTTAGAATTTTCAAAATTGCAAAGAAAATATTTTGTTTTCAGAAATTACCTTTATTACCCCAAACTCTCATCCTAAAATTTTCAAGTCTTGACAACTTTTTTTTGCAGCACTGAGACTGAACTTTTGTGGCACAAACTCTTGAGTGTTTTGCATTTAAAAACTGTATTTTGCCCATACTAGACCCATTTCTAAATAAAGAACAATTAATGTTATTGTTTCAATTTAGTCATAAAATTACTAACAAAATTTCTTTTTAGTGCTAGGATATCATAAATTTCCCTATAGATCATTTCGCTTAGTTCATTAGCAACTTTTGTGAGCAATTTGGCAGCCAAAAGATAAAACAAAAGTTTGCACTCGCACAGAAATATGTGCCTAAAGTATGCCTAAAATATATCCATATGCTGAAATGCATATCTAAAATATGTCTAAAATATATAATCTTTTTGCTTTTTGTAAAACAGGAAATAAAAGTTATTTCCAAAGTTATTTATGGACTCGATACTATTCTTAATTTTTGTCAAGTATTCTCTGCTGTTATGCCACAGCTGGTATAGGTTGCATCTGATTTATACTATTTCAAATGAGACTTTATTAGAATTCAGCTCTCCAGAATCATCAAAACAGTTATTTGTCTAGGTATGAATTAAATATTTGAATGTCTATTGTCTGATTTATATACATCCAGTTACAGGGTGACAGGCATGTTAAACAAGGAGCATTGATTGGCTTTTAAAAGGGGGAAACCCAAGTTTTTAGTCAAGTTCACTGTCATACTTGACCCTCAATGATTAAGGAAGTTCTTGTTGGCATTTTGTTTTCATTCAAGTACGTGGAGGCTTTGTAGTTGCTGGTACCACATGGCAGCCAACATGCATATTCCTCCCTTCTGAAACTTCAAACATTCTGCAGAGCTCAAAAAAGCAACATGAGCAAATACCTGTGCTAAAATATACAGTTACATTTCTATCAACAGTGCTTTGGTTTGAAGACTTGACAGTAATGTGATGGTATTTCCAAACCCATAGGGAGGCGTGGGGGAGTTTTATTCTGCCATCTCCTATGCAGGTCCCAGTGTTTGTCTGTTAAATTATAGCCAATGATAACACACAGATTGTTCCAACACATAGCATCATGGAGTCAGACTTCTGGATGCATAAAGCACAAAAAACCCCAAAGAAACATTAACGTATATAACTAGTTGATGATTCCTTAACTGGTCTGGTATTAAATATTAAATACCTATTGAAATGGGGTGAAAAAGATTTTAAAGAAACATCAGCTCAATCAAGACAATGTTCTGCATTAGCATTAAATAAGAAATCAGAATGATTTCTATTGCACATTACCATAGCTGTTGCTTCTGAACAGTATTATTCAAACTCAGTGCAGGGAGGCCTGGATTAAGACCTTTAGCAGCCCTAAACACTGAAAAGATTATGGTACCGCCATATATCGTATATGTAATTCAAAATAAAAATAATAGCAAACTGTAAAATATGTATATTCTAATTAATAAATATCATTGTTTGTATGAAACACTTATTCCATTGCTTTCCTGCCTTGAAGATACATAATATTTTAACTTACAAGAATCAAAGATGCAAACATGCTTACTTATCAATTTATTTATACTACAAAAAGTTTTTTCCTACATCTAACTGCAAAGTCTTTGATCATATCCTCAAAATTAACCTGACGTAACAAATCTGCTTCAATGCCTAGCAGAGATAAGGGGGAAAAAACTCGGTGGGGCCCTCTTCACTTGAGGCCCTCTTCATGTGCTTATTTCGCTTACTGGTGGGTCTGGGTCTGAGTGCAGGTAACTCAGGCTACAGTCATGCACACAGTGGAAGCAAGTGCATTGAATATCCTGTAGTAAATATGCACAGGATCTAGCTGTTAGCGTTTTGTTTTGCTTTACTGGGAGGGGACAGTCAGTTGACTTGGTATAATTTCAACAAATACCACAAATGAAGACCTTTCCAGTCTCTGGGGCCCATGTAAAGGAACCCTGGCATTTTGTATGGTCAAAGTCTTATCAGATGTTACCTATTGAATGTAGTCATGTCCCCAATCATTGCTTTCAGAAAGTGCCAACCTGACATATTTGTGCGTTCTATGGCAGCATTTCCTACCATGGGAAGAAGATGAAGAATGCATGGATTGATTTTCAAATTACCTCAATATTTTGAAAACATTTTCACCTGCATGCTGAGAATGCTAAGAATGGGAAGGAAGGCAATTGTGCATTTACACAGCCTCCACTGCATTCATTTATAAATTATCTCATCACTGACTAAAATTAACACTGATTCTTACAGGCAATTTCTCAATTTCCAATGCTAATTACATTTTTTTTACTTTTAAATTCTGTACCACCTGTTTTGGGCAAGACATCTTAGGCAGCACGACCGCATTTAATCACAATTTTAATTAACCGCCCTGTAGATGTGAAAAAGAAGCAATTATAATGTAGATGAATGATGATTTTTCTGCATTAAATTGTTTTGTTTCCCTGGTATGTTGATTGTAACACAGCACACAAATACAGTAACTGTACAATTTCTCCCCCTCTATTGTAATTTAGTAATTGTTTTTGGGAAAAACCAGTTTGAGAATGAGTGACTTCATCTGTTTACAAATTGATTGATACCATTAACTCGCTGATTGCTGTAGCACATATATTGTATTGCACAGCCTGGCATAAAATATAATTAGACAGGCATAGAGTCAGAAAATCAAGAGCAACTGAAGTCGGTTGTCTTTGAACAAACCAGAATCTGTCAGGTGGGGCTGCTCATACAATAGTATAAAAAGAAGACAATTCCGTCATTCTAATAAATCAACACATTTCGCCTAGCAGTCAAATGTGGTGACTTCTAGAAAACTGAAGTACCAAGTCTGGATGCTAAAAGCTGGCCTGGGGGAAACTTCATCCAGCTCCTGCAGATGATAATAGTGAGGAAATGCGCAAAGGGTGACAAGAACGAAAGATAGGGAAAGTGCCATTCTCTATTCTTCCCCGTTGAGATGGAGGAGATCTCTGTCAGCAAGCATTCGGACACAATGCTTTGGGCAGCTTGGGGGCAGTCACAGGACATAATGTGAGCCAGGGGTGATGCTATAAATATGCCATCTGTGGTGGTCAGACAGGCAGATTTTGGGAGGCCAACAACCGCCCTTCCCACCTGCCACCAGTTAGTCAGGTGCCTGCCTTCTGCCTGCCTCATTGCAACCCCACCAGGGAGCCAGATGTTCTTACTTTCTTGCTCCCCTCCCTTTTAAAGCAGTATGGCAAAATGCTCATGCCAGTCTCCAACCTCTTGAGAGTTTGATTGTTTCTTCCTGCAAGAGTCCAGTGGCCATTTCTGGTTGCTTGTTGCCAGGGCAACAAAAAATGGTGGCTGAATTCCTGCTCCTGGGCATTTTTTTGCCAGAGTTCAGAAAGTCCTAGAGTCCTGTTCTATTTCCAAGGAGAGCAAGGGAAGCAAAGAAGTAAGGAAGTTTATCTTCTGCAGATTTTGGGCGGGGGCAGTGACAATATTAATGAAGCATAAGGCGCAACCTTAGATGGCAAAACATATTGAACTATCACTGCCTGGAATCTCATCCACAGTGCATCAGAAGAACCTGTTCATAATTGCTTTTTTTAATCGTTCATAAATAACCAGAGGAAAGATGCTCCAGAGTAATAACCACTGATAGCTTAAAACAGAGTGGGAGAAGATAGCCTTCATGGTGTTCCCTACATCTTACTTCTGCTGGAACCTATTTTCAGTGCCAAGTCTCAGCCCTATAAAACAGTACCTTTGACCATGTGTAGAGCACCTTTCCCTAACCATCCATTTCTGATACTCTCCCCCATAAAACCCCTAAATAAATAAATGAACAAAGGGTATCCAGATCAGAGCATGTGACTTCTAAGAAGGCTCAACTCTCAGTTTTTCTCGTAAACATTAAGCTGTGTTCTGAATGCCATCTCTAGCTGCACATGACCAAAAGGGTAAATTCTCTTTCAGATTCCCAGGTTGCAGATATCGGCCTTTAAAGTTATATTCCACCCCAAAGAGTTTCAGAACTTTATCTGAGCGAAGGAAGAGCCTGTTTCCTTATTCAGTAAGAAGTGCTGTAGAAGGAAAGGAACGCTTATACCATTCCAGCACCACTTGGAATCAAACAGCTAACCTGTGCTTCCACATTTCCGACTGGACATTAAAGAATAAACCAAGAGGTGTGGAAGCTTCTAATTCAAACCCGTCATCCTTTCTAAGAGGTAGCAAAATCGTTTTCTCATTGCCATCCGTGGTAAATAGTTTCAGATTTCTGCCTGTATAAACAAGTATCCTAAAATCTTTAAACTTCTAAAACTCTAGGAAAATATCTCACTGTGATTCAAATTCCATGAAACCAAACTGATTTCTTAAAGATTAAAGTGGCATCTTTCTTCACAAAATATTGCAAAGCATTTCAAGGGGTGGTTTTTAGGCATATCTATTTGGCAAGGAACTGGAGTTTTTCTTCTGCATTAAGTGAAATCAGGGATTGGAATGCCAGTTTGCAAACCTGTACCCTATTATATGTGCATTTCTTCTGTATCACATCTACCCCCCTCAAAAAAAATGTAAGCACAGATGATTAATTTTTCTTCAATAGAAGGAACAGCATCACCTCTACCATTATGAAGGCATGAAGCCTCTTCCAGCATTGGCAATTATCAGTTATATGACAGGGGATGGCTTGGGACTTTTTGCTCCAGAAAGATTTTGCTATATTTTCTTAACTACATAGAATGCAAAGGAGATATAAAATTGGCTGGGTCAGATTTCAGGCAATGTAGAGTCCAGTCAATTCCACACCCAACTCCTTTAAGGAAAACACTGCCCTTTGTTTAGAGGTAGTAGGCACATACTTGTGGTTGGAGGGCAGTTCAGAAAATGCTCTGAATCGGCGGATGGTTAGGAACAGCACTTGCCTTGGGGTGGCTATGACAGTCACACAGAACTGAATACACATCGATTACAGAGCTCCTATTGTGCCTGGGAAGCAATGTTGGGCTTTTTTCAGGACGCTGATTGAAATCCTTCAGAACCTGATTTGACTACAGACTATAGCAAAACACGAGATGTCCATGTGAGTTTTAGGGGAACAACAATGATACCTCCAAATCTTGTCTGTATACAGCCAGGGAGCTCTGTCACTAGTCACTAGCAGGATCAGGTAGGTTGCTGAGTTATTAAGAAGGATCTTATATCATATTGTCTTCTGGTTTGTCTGATAAATATTTGAAATAAAGTATTAATAGGGAGCATTACATCTAATGTTGGGTTCCTTTTGAAATTTCCTAAGTTTCCCATCTCACCCCTACATAAAAAGTCCCCTCTTATTTCACAGTACTAAAGATTTACATGTATGACTCTCATTAACGGGATCCGGGCTCTTAAACATCTCAAGAGCAAAACAGACTATGTAGCATATTGTGATCCAACTACAGTGGAAGGTTTTTAAGAATTTGGTCTCTGAAAAGCAGCACACCCCCCCCCCCAAAAAAAACCCCATTACTAAAGCCTGTTCTCTGTGAGTCTTTCCCTGTAAATATCACCCAACCTGCCATTTTCAGGCCTTGATGTAAATGCACACTAGGTACCAGAGAAGGCAAAGCTATCCATTTCAGTCAGTAAAACTGTCACAGTTGAAAGAAAGTAGACTGGGGGTGGGGTGGAGAGGAGACAGGTTTTGGCCAGCAGATTCAATTTCAGATTTAGTCCATAGGGTGAACTATTATAAGGAGAAATTCTTTCGTGTTACTCAGCACTCCTTTTGCCTCCCGTTATTTCCACACACAGAATGGCTCTCTTGTATCTGGAATGATGGCAAAGTAATCCAGGATAGCTAGAGCAGCAGAACTTTCGGCAGCAGATGCAGATTCGCTGATTTTCCTTCTGTATTAAGGCTCCATTCAGGGAAATCTATGTCTCCCTGTGGTTTCCTTCCTCCTTCTGGCACTGAGCAGATGCTGTGTTTTTGGTGACGAAATGTAATGCCTTGAGCTCATCCTCACTAGATAACTTTGCTTACAGTCAAGTGCCGCCAAAATGGTTCTCCTACGTGTAACGCAAGCTCCCAATCAGTGGGCAGGATTCCGAGGATAAAACATTTGAAGAGAATGCCCCCACCCTGCATTGAGAACTCCTCAAGAGATTTTGCACGATGCAAACATTCCCAAGCTTTTAATCAAAGCAATAACAGAGTGTTTTATTCCAGAATCACTGCCGGTGTGATCTTTGCTTGCCCCAGAAGGAAATTCCCAGGCCTGACCTGCTGGGAGCCACAAAGTCCACAAAGGACAACACAGAACCAAGCCTTTGGTCCAAGCACACCCAATCCCCTTTTTGAATAAACAGCTTTGAGACTAAATGTTCCTTGGGAAACATATTAAAGGGGAGAACATCTGTGCTCTTGTTGGGATTCGATGTCTGATCAGCAACCTTTTCCACCAGCAACTTGGTCTTCGATATGAAACACAAAGAGGAAAATACCTGATCTCCAACCCCAGCTCATTGCTGCTTGGTGTGTCCTCATGCTCTGACCGAAAGAACATTCCTTCCAGCCAAAAGCAGCTTCCCATGGCTACCTCCTCCATATAAGCCTGCTAACTAATCTCTTAGCAAAACACTTGCACAAACCTGAGGAGAGCTGGAAAATAAAATAAAAAAAGCCTCCCTCACCCAAAGTCCAACTTTTCTTTTAGAGATCCAAGATAAAACAACTCCAATAGACCAGAAACAGACTCTGAATTCAAGATCAGTTGTTCACTTCACTAGTTTAGGAACTGCTGCTTGGTAAAGTTCTGCCTTCTAAATGAACAATTTTTTTTAAAAAAAGCTTAACCCTGTTGCTTCCTTGTTCCCATTAACCTGCCATCCTCTGGTTTCCTTTATTCCTGGCTTCCAAGACTCATGTGACAGCGCTCACAGGTATTTGCAAAAGGCCTCCTTTTATCATTGCAGTGATAATATGGGATAATATGCCATTTGAAAAGTCCAGCCAGCCAGCTAACCAGCCCTATCTGCACTCCTGAGTAACTT